>NW_022985561.1:266566-538536 GCF_010093815.1 Pseudovirgaria hyperparasitica
GTTGTTGTTGTTGTTGTTGTTGTTGTTGTTGTTGTTGTTGTTGTTGTTGTTGTTGTTGTTGTTGTTGTTGTTGTTGTTGTTGTTGTTGTTGTTGTGCCGGGATGTTGCGGACGGGAAAAGGGACGGGCGGGGGAAGCTTGGCGGGTTCGGACTAGACTCCGCGTTGTTGGTGCTGCAGTAGTAGTAGTGCAAACCCATGATATTATTCGTATCACACACCCGGCTGGATATTTCAAATCGTGGAGATCTACTAGGTTTAATAGAACCGGGCGAATTAACTTGTGCTTGGTATTGATCTAGGGTAAGGTTTGCACGAGGTTCGACCTATTGATCTAGCAGGTGGACTGAGGTTGGAAAAAAGCAGTATTATATGTCGGGAGGTCGGGATTTAATGTCGGGACCCTGAGGTGGAACTTTTGGTGTCAGGTCGGAAGGTCGGGACCTTACATAATGTCTGTCTTGGCACGCTCGATGTCTGGGTCGGCGGATAAGGTAATTAATAGAGAGGTCAAGCCACCTCGACCTGACAATGCTGGAAAGAAGTATTTGACATCGCTGCCGTGAGATACTACTATAACTAGCCACTGTTGCGCCGTGAGAATCTACAGTTCGCTCGGTTCTTGGCAGGAACCATATCTTAGCTCTTGAAGGCCCCCTCATATCGTCAGCTAATTAGTCGATCTTCGCTTCTAGTCTTTCTACCGTGTCCTGAGGTTGAGAGCGGGCCAGAGAAGGTCTCTTATCGAGGACTAGCGCTTCGGTATATCCAGAGGGTTTAAAGGTAGATTGAGCTGATAATTATGACTGAGCCAAACTCAAGTATACTGTGGCTCAGAAGGATTCTGGTTTCCAGGGTACTGCTGAGTGCTCAAGGAAATAAACCTTCCATTCTACAACTAACTACGGCTCCCAGTTCGGTACCAGATGTGATGCACGATCTTCAGAACGCAGGCTTCGATTCAATGTACGGATGTGGTGGACAAGAAGTTGCTTCCAACGCCTCATGTGCAACTCCAACAACACCATGGCGAGGCTTCCTGGCGCTGGCATAGATGGACACACGACAGCAGCGGATAAAGGCGCATTTGTGGGCCTCTCTCTCCGTGTAATTGCTGGCCGTATGCAAGCAAGCAAGCAAGCAAGCAAGCAAGCGGAATCGTCTCCATCGATCCAAAACGCCACGCCAAGCTCGTCGCGCAACAAGACCCGATTCAGCGCCAACATCGACGGCCGCCCCCATCGTGTGTCTACCGCGGACTGGCCAGACGTTTGGCAGAAAAACAAGGCCAAACCAAAGTCGGTGAAGACGACGCCATCGCGAGGCTTCGTGGCAGACAGTACTGGTACTGCAATCCGGGTCTTGAAGCCGGCTGGCTAGAGACGTCTTTCTCTCCCCTGGAGTCCTGCAGGCGTGCCAGTCTTCATCTGGCCTCGCGCGAGCACTCGCGACTCGCCCTCTTCTCCCCCTCCCCTCCCCTTGTGTGCATTAGTTAGAGCCAACTTAAAATGATTATATTAAAGCCCCCCAAGCGACAGGACAGGAAAGGCTTCTGAACCCCCTCGTGCGGTGCCTCACGCTTGCAATGCAATGCACGAAGGCGGAGGAAAACACTCCTGCATGATGCGCTCCACCCAATAACCTCACTCGCACCCGCTGTTTGCGCTGTGCACGCTTTTCCTGCAGGTCTCGTTTTGATGCTCCCGCCCTGCTGCTAACCAGGAGAGGCGGTGAGTAAACAGAAAATTTTCGCGCTGGTAAACATTGTGATGTGTCCACGGGTGCTGGAAGACGCGTTTTGTGGATCACCACGGCAGGTTTCTTTCTTGCTCGATAATTAGCGTGTTTCTCGGGGAAGACGATAGTGTGTCGCATGGGTTTTTTGGTTTGGTTTGGTTTGACTGCTTGCTGTTCTGACGGGCGGCTGGTGGAGTGGGGATTTGTGAGCCAAAGTGCCGTGAGAGGAAATGTTGACGGCGTTGCTCGTTGGCAGAGACTTTTTTGGAGTCTGTTTTACATTCTGATCCCGCCGCAGCGAGGATGTCCCGGCAGGTTCTGTCAATGGTGTCTTTGTGGTCACGATCAGATCGATCGTTGTTGTTGAAGCTTAGGCTCGTGGTGTTTGTTTGTTCACCGTCTTGTCAACATGCCGAATCACCATCAACAACGTCTCGATCCTCACGATTCCTCACTTTTCACCGTGTTTCTTCAGAGTCAGTCTCATACATCTTGTGATTCTACCTACTGACTGACTGACCCTGTCACCACCTCTTCCGCTCATCTCCCTATCCTCACCCTCACCCTCACCCTCCCCAATCTCCATCTCCAATCCATCAACACAATGAGGACCCCACCACGCTAGCCCCACACCAATCACGGCCCGCTCCTCGCCACGCAGCCAATCTCGATTTCCCTAATCGCGCAACATCAAATTTTCGCTTTTACACCGCCTTCCGGGATATCAAATCTCTTCCAACCTGCGCAAAACGAAACAGAAGACAACTTACCAGACTACAATCAGTTAGTTGGTTTGCAGCACGCACGAGAGGGAAGAAGAGCTTGGACATTTTGGCCCCCCCCTCTCCCTCCCTCCTGGACTTGAAATTTGGCAAGGGCTTCTGAACGCGAAGAGAATACCACCACACGACTGCCGAGAAGAAGAAAATAAAAATGCAACTCGACACTGCTCGCCTCGCGCGCTGCGAGACGTTCTTGTTTGACATTGGTAAGCAACCACCCCTCAAGGATTAGCTAGTAATCACCTGTATCCCCATCCCCATCTCATTTCGTAACACATACACTCTCCGGATCTCGGCAACCCGCTACATACATACATACCATCGTCTCTCACCCCGCACATCTCGATCCCGCGCATCTGCAGCGGAGTTCCTTTTGTGGCTCGGGACTTTTAGAGGGTGGATGGGAGGGGGGAGGATCCGACGGCGCGTGACTACGGAGGGTTTTCTGCGCTCTGCAATGCCGTGTGAGGTCGTGCCTTGCATACACGTTTACCCCGTACATGACGAGTAGTAGTAGTACGACGGCATTGCATGGGTTTTGGCACTCGAACTTGCACGCTACACAAGCATACACAGCATAGCGGAGACGCTGTGGTGCGGAATGTTCTGTCGGGACGTTTGTGAGAGTGCGAACGAACGTATGTGTGTGTGCGTGGATGGATGGATGGATGAGCGAACGAACGGATAGAGGGGTTTCGCACGCTGCGACTGCGCGGCACATATTCCATCACTCGTATGCGCCGCGCCACACGTCGACATGTCTTTCTTCTTCTTTAGCCGCGCAAGACGCCGCTCTTGACGCTCAATGTGCTCATGGCGAGGATCCGGACTGTATGCGCCATGCAAGGGCCGTGGTGCGTTTAAACATACATGTCGGCTGGAATGGCGAGCGAGCGCTGCTTGTGTGACGTGACTTGTCGTTTCGTGTAGTTGGTCCATTCTTGAGAGAGGGGATGAAACGAGCTGAGAGTCTGAATGTGATGAGCTAATGCTGATAATTATACAGAGGGGACCATCTGCTCGATTGCTTTTGTCAAGGATGTGCTGGTAAGTGAGGTCTTGCTTGCACTGTTCTGATACTGTTATTCTGCGAGTTCCTCTTGTCTATTATGTATTCAGGGGCTGGCTGGTGTTTACATTTCTATCTACATGTCGATTTGGACACCACGATCAAAGAGCCTGGATGTACGCTTTTGCATATCATAGCCAGTCACCCTGACGTGTATCTCTTCGTTTACTCTATACCTTATCATATACACACACCATCATAATCCACAATACTTCTCTCAACCTCAACCGTCCTAACCCCTTACTTTTATACAAACCCACACCCCATCAAACCCAGCTAACAAACCCCCCTCCCAGTACCCATACTTCACCAAAGCCCTCCCACAATACCTAACCACCCACTGGACCGACCCCACAATCCAAACCCTCCTCCCCAAACTCCCCTCCAACGTCGCCCACACCCCCGAGGCCCTCCAAGCACACTTCCTCGACCTCGTCGCCAGAGACATCAAAGACCCCGTCCTGAAAGAACTACAAGGTACGTACATGTCCCCCTCTCCATTCTCCCCGTTCAACTACAAACATACCAACACAACACCCCGTCAAAAAGGCCACATCTGGACAAAAGGCTACACCACAACCGCCCTCACCGCCCCCCTCTACCCGGACGTAATCCCCTTCTTCCACGCCCTGCGCGCCCGCGTCCGCCCCCGCACCACCACCCTCGCAATCTACTCCTCCGGCAGCGTCCAGGCGCAGAAACTCCTCTTCGCCCATATCGACAGCACCTCCTTTCCCCCGTCCCACTCCGAATCCCCATCCCAACCCCAGGACAACAAGAACAACAACAAATCCAAAGACATAACACCCTACTTCCACCCCCACTTCTACGACACACAGAACGCGGGCCCAAAGACAGATCCCGCCAGCTACACGCGCATCCTGCACAGTCTCGGCACTACTACCAGCAACACAACCACCACCACCACTACCGCGGCGGCGGCGGCGGCGGCGGACAAGGTCACCTTCTTCACCGATAACCCCGCCGAGGCAGACGCCGCGCAGGCAGCGGGCTTGTATGTCATCGTGCTTGTCCGGCCGGGGAATGCGGTGCTGGGCGAGGGTGTGAGGGGGAGGTTTGCGTGTGTGGAGGGGTTTGAGGGGGTTCTTGAGGGGGTAGTCTAGATTTGAGAGTGGGTTTGGGGGATCGCTGTATACCACGTCGTTCTTTGAAATTAGAAGACATGTGAGTGGTGGGAGTAGGATGGGAAGAGCGTAGATATGGGATATGTATGGATATGTATGCACATCCACATGCATGCATGCATTCCTTTTGGCCGTTTTACTTGCTGACGTTACGTACTCTTCTATCCCTTTCCTCTCTTCTCATTCTTTGATCTTACGCCTAAGATCCGTGCTTATACTTTACCACTACAGTCGGACAGAGAGCAATGGCTTCATCAGGGACGCCGGGCTACATCCGTCACGTCACATCGGATCAACCCCCGCGGCACACACGTCAGTCACATCGCCCGCGCAGCATAAACACCATTCAGAAGCAGGCACGCATGCATGGCATGCATAAAAAAAAGCAATATATTCAAAACAAACTCCGTGCCAGCGTAGCAAGCCATCTATCATTTAAAACCCAGTGAGTCTCATCATAACATCATAACATTCGTAACGATCAAGCCGGGCTCCAAGATGGCCCCCAGCCCAAAAGAAAAACGCCTGAGCCAGAAAACCCAGGTAATTAGTCATCATTCATCATGCACCAACGTCATGCCCAGAAAGACGCCAGATTAAGCCTTTTTCCAAGTCATCGGCTGGCTACGCCAAGGGTCTGTACACAGTAGAAGAGGTACTACGCTGATGATATGTTATGCGGGTGAGATTGTACACAGTCGTAAGTTGGGCCTAAATGCGTGTCGTATCGTGTCGTTAGGTTGCGTCGTAAAGTCGTTAAATAGTTTCGTGCGCCGGGTCGTCGTACAAAGCGCGCCTGCACTACCACTCGCTCTTCCGGAAGCTCTCCATTCTCCTCAGGCCCTTGATCGTGCCGTATGGCCCGGTTGTTGTGCTCGAACTCGCTTCTGCTTGGTTGATGGCTGCCTCAGCTGCCAGCCTCGCTAGGTCTCTTACTGACCATCGCCATCCATCTCCCAGACTCTCTCTTTGGCTGCCAACCCAGCCCTCTGTACGCTTCCGCCAGATCTTCTCCTCATCAGTCTGCCGTCGAATGAATTCCGGACCGAGGTCAAACTCTTCGCTGACGAATGCAGTATCTTCAATGGCGGGTTGTAGCTCCCCCGGGCCTAATGAGTTCTTCGTTGAGTGTGGCTGTGTTGTCTCGTCCTTCAGGTCTTCCAGACCAGCGAAAGGATCCTCTTCATCCTCGACTGAAGGAGACGCATCAGGGTTGGACGCATCAGACTGGCGGTGAGATGATATCTTCAGCCACTTCATGCGAAGTGGATCAAACACCATCCCGCGCTCAACCTGGACTTGATTCCGGGCTGTACTCATTTGACTGATCAGAGCCGGTCGAGGGGGCGAGTGAGATGTCGGAGAGCTTTGTCGCGGCGGGAAAATAACGCCAGGGTGCAAGGTACCATGAGGAGCCGAGATCAGCTGTTGCAGGAAAGGATTAGAGGCCTGTCCTGTCGGGATAGGCGCGGCCGAAGCAAGAGATGTGTTAGACTGATTGGCCAGATTGAACGTGTTCAAGGCGGTGTCATTCCCTTCCCAGCGATGTAGAATTGGGTTATACACCATGCCCTTCTCGTCTGTAATATGTTAGCCAAGACAGCGCTCTCGAGGGCAGGGAAACTCACTTTTCACTATAGGTGTAGACATCGGCTTGATCAGATGAGGCTTCTGACCGGTTCCCTTCCTTTTCTGCACCGGACTGTTATGTGGGCTATGAGCAGCAACATGGGCTTTCCAGTTCGTATGTGTAGTATGCGTAGCCGGTGTCTGACCTTCGGCTCTTGAGCGGGTTCCTGCAAGCCTTTGTTCTCGAGCGATGCGACTAGCAGCAGTGTCCCGGGCGAACCTGGGAGTGCTGTTTTCGAGAGGTCTCGTAGGGCTTCGAGGGGTGGCTGGTGGCGCGGGTGTCTGGTTCCGGTCGGGCATAGGTAGACGAGCGGAACTAGTGGTGTGCCGCAGAGTTTTTTGCACAGGCGTCCGGTTCGCCGGTGTCTTGACAAACTTGTGTTCCTTTGTCGCCGAAGTTGGCAAATCGTCGAACGCATCGAGCTCTGAGCCATCTCCAAAAGCGCGTCTCTTGGCTGGCTTGGTGAACAGACGTTTTGAAGCTGCCTCACGGGCCAGAGCAGCAGGCGCGATGTCCTTGCGCATGCCAGAACGACTGGTCGTTGTTCGGCTGGGTGTGTCTGGGACATTACCGTGGCCTGACAAACGCGAGTACGAGCGCATACTTGGGGAATGAGCGCGAGCAGGGTCTGAGTCTCGTCGATAATGATTCGACGCTTTGGATGCGGCATGGTGAGATTGTGCTCGGGAGGCACCACCCGGTATAAATGGTAATGGATTTCGCGCATGTTGAGTGGAGGGAGTATGGCTGCGTAGAGCTGGCGCAGAACGCTTCAGGCGTAGTAGTTGATCGTGCCTAGTCGTGGGCGCTGCACGATGCTTTGGCGCTTGAGGCGCTCCGCTCTCGTAGACTGGATCCAGCTTGTTGGGCTTCCCACTCGACAGCAGTCGAGGAATGCGCGACGAAGATGGCTTGTCCGTGAAAGTCAAGGTGGTGGCTGGTCGCGGAAGTGGAGTCTGGGCTCGACTAGAATTTATCTTCACGTTGCGATTGAGAGTGTGCTTCTTTGTATCCAGGTCATCGCCAATATCAAGTCCGTCCAGAAAGTCTTCGACTACGTTTTCGGACTTCTTCTCACTTCTTTGATCGGGGAGTAGAGGCTGAGGAGGAGTCTGGGGCAATTGCTGTTCTTGTGGTTGTAGTGGGTGTGACGTAGGTTGAGCATCTTCCTGGTCCTTCTCTTTGAGTTTCCTGAGGCGGGCATTGAAGTCTACAGGCTCAGTAGGAAGGACCAGCCCGGTGAAATCGTCGTCTTCGCTCTCCACAGTCATGCAACTGCCTAGACTTGGACTTATCGCAGAGATCGAGGAACTGCGATGCCCACCATCTCCGCGCCGAGTTCCTGCGTGTCTGATACCCAGACTTCCCTCGCCCCAGTCATCAAAGTCGTCTTGATCCTCGGCAGGTGTTTTTGGTAACTGTGGTGTCCTCAATTTCAAACCACCCATTTGCTCCGGCAGGTCCAGATCATCGCCCCAGTCTTCACCAATCTGCACTTTTGGCCTAGATGACTTTTTGCCGAGTCGTTTGATTGAACCACCAAGAAGCGCAGATGGAGGCACGGTTTTCGGTATTGGGATGCCAGCTTCTTTGGCAGAATCGATCGCTCTCTGCGTTGACAAGTCATCGTTCGGAGTGAGAAGAACCTGCCAGTCTTCATCGCCAGCTAGTGATTCGGATCGAGTGGATACACGCGAGGAGAAGGAGGTTTGCACGGTAGACACGGAATGGGTGAAGAGGTCGCCCTGGAAGTCCAGATCGTCGTCCCAGCTTTCGACATTATTGCTGCTGTTGTTGTTGTTGTTGTTGTTGTTGTTGGAGGGCATGGAAGCTATGCGTTGAGCAAAGCTGCCCGGGTTAGTAGACGCGCTCATTGAGCACGCAGATATATGGAGTGTAAGCGATGAGGAGAAAAGTGAGTAGAGTAGAACAGCGGTAGAGGGTTGCGTGGAGGGCCAAGGTAGGACGCGAGCAAGCGGAGGTGGGTGGTTGGGGAGAAGTGGCTTCGTGGGTGGCCGGGGCCCAAGCGTCGGCACGAAGCACACACCACAGACCACAGACCACAGCGATATTGCCTGTCCCTGTTCCGCGTTGGTGCGACAATAAATGATAATAATAAGCTCAGTTGGTCAAAAGGACAGGTAGCCTTGTTGGGATGCAAGGAACCAACGGCCGCAGTAAAGAGGCAACCAACACTTGACCGTCGTCGTCGTCGTCGTCGTCGTCGTCGTCGCTGAAGAGGAGGAAAAGGGAGGAAAAGCCGCTCAGCAGCAGCGAAATGTCAAGAAGAGGGAGGGCGGGCCGTGCGTCTCCGTGAGCCGCGCAATGACTTTTTTGCGCGTTGTACCATACGTCGCGTGTCATGACTAACCAAATTGATAACTAACACACCCGGACAGGTATAGTACGGCAGGTTAATTAAGCGTTAATTAAGTACAATAAGTGTACTTTATCGATTATTACCCCACCAAGGGACTCCCTGAAAGACCCTGAGTCCCTGACTTTGACTCTGGTGGATTCTTTTTCTCTGTTGCGCGCTGCCAAACCTTACGCGTGCATGCGCGAACTTAAACGCGTTATTGTAGACACCAACACCGCCAGCGAACGAACAACATACCCTGAGAGAATTCTTCATGGCTAGAGTCTATCTCCAGAGGTTGGGCTAAGTTCTGACGCGACATATCGTAGGTAGTGGTGATAAACGCGACTGCCTGGGTGGTGGATGCTAGTTGGTAGAGTACCTAGGTAGCTTGGCTGGCACATAAGATCCAAACCTCAACACCACCTAAGCCACAGGAATAACAACTTCTTTTGTTTGTAGAGATACAGAAATTCACTCGACGGGCCCATCTCCTCGCACGCGTTTTGACTCACCAGTCTACATGATCATATCTTAACTTCAGCCCCAGGAATGACTTCACAGCATATACTCCGCATTCCCATAGTTGACGACGACAGCAACTTTGTCATCGTCAACGCCAAGAGCAATGGGTCACATGATTTTGATCTCTACTTGTCTGGCACCGAGAACGAAGCTCCGTACGAGCTGGCCCGTAAGACGCATTTTCCCGTAGCCTGTAAGTTCGCTGACAGGTCGCGCAGTCAAGGACGGCAATATCGACAGCTTGCAAACGTCCAAGAATAAACTTCCTGCCGCAGAGTGGAGACTGATCCTCTCGCACATCCTTCTCGAACGTCAGACAGACCCCAACGAGCGCGATGCCATAGCAGGAATCGAAGTCGTCGCGACTGTCTCCACCGAATCCAGTCTCGAAATCGTCATTCGCAAGCTGACTGGAAACATCACTGTACGCTCAACACTTGCTTTCTGCCTCCATGACCATGCTGACGTCTCAAAAGATACGTCTCGGATCCATTGTCCTAAAACACAACGACGATATTGCGCTCGATCTCTTCGAATGGACCGGCATCGCCTCACAGGCAGGCGCAGCAGCCCAGTCACAGATGCTCAAACTCCAAGGCCGCATAAATGACCAGTCAGACGCCATCGCCAAGCTCCAAAAGCAACTCGAAGAACTCGTCACCGCAAGCAGAGAACAAGAAGACGCCATGGCCGCGAAATACGCAATGCTACTAAACGAGAAGAAAGCGAAGATCAGAGACCAGCAGCGTCTCCTCGCGACCGCAAAAGTCGACCCCCAGATTGGTGCGTCACGTTCGTGCATCCCACTTTATATTCCCCCTGGCAACATCTCCGTACTAACACGTACCAGCCTCGGAAGTGCAATTGATCCGCGAAACGACGAAACCACGCAAACCAGCTCCCTCGCGTGCTTCCAAGCGCAAAGCTCCCGCCAAATCCACCGAGCCGGACCCTACATCCGACGACGACATGCAGACCGCGCCCGAAAGCGAAGATGAAGACGTCAAACCAGCGCAGATGACGCCTGAGCCTTCCGATACCGAGACCGAGGACGAAGACGAAGACGCCGGGGGTACCGATGCACCAGTGCACAGCCAACCGGAGCCTGTTGATAAACCAACTCGCACGCAACCGGGGCGGGGTACGAGAGAAACGAGAGGCAAGGCCTTGGGCGATCCTGGCGTGGTCGACGCTTCGACTACTAAAGCAACAGGCAAAGAGCCTAAAGCACCAGCAGAGGAGGCTGGTAAGAAGGCTACTTCTCTCAAAGACTTGCCGCCACCGCGCGAGCTGCCATTTATGAAACCATCTGCGGCTAGTAAAGCAAGCACAGGGAAAGCACAGGTTGTGCGTAGCATGGACGAGGATGATACGGATGACGACGAATTATGATTCTATTACTGAATGTGGTGCGTATATATAAGCGAGAAAGGAGATCTAACACGAAATGCCAAACAGAGCGATATAACTAAAGAATGACGTCAATGATGGGTGTCGTGAGACCAGTCCGCTTCGAAATGCCTAGTACCGGTATCGTGGCGCATCCCAGCCGCCCTCCCGTCCATCCTGTGCGTACTGTCCGTCCTGTGTGTCCTGTGCAGTCTCATCGTAAGATGCACCTTGTTCTTCTGGTGGTGCATATTCGTCGTTCTGCGCGTAGACGGATTCTTCTTGGGCGGGCTCTTCATTTCCGGGAGCTGGTTCGTCCTGCACGTATTCCTCGTCTTGAGGAGCTGACTCTTCTGATGGGTACTCGTTACTTTCGGGCGTTTCCTCGGCCTGGGTGTAGTTGTTGGTTTGGTATTCTTGGGATTCTTCTACGTCTTCTGTGTACTCGTTGGTCTGATCTTCTTGGGCATAGGATTCCTGTGGTGCCTCTTCTTCTTGGGCGTAGCTGTTCTCGGCAGTCTCTCCTTCAGCATAGTCGTTCTCGATAGTCTCTTCTCCCTGTGCGTATTCATTGGTCTCGGCGACTTCTTCGTCTTGAGCATACGAGTTGTCGGCAGTTTCCTCTTGAGCATAGTCGTTTTCAGCAGTTTCTTCTCCCTGGGAGGATCCATTGGTCTCTGGGACCTCTTCGTCTTGAGCATACGAGTTCTCTTCTGAAGTTGCTTCATCCTGAGCATACCCGTTTGCTTCGGGGTTTTCCTCGGCTTGCGCACAATCCCCGTTCTGCGTCTCAGCTCCGTCTTCCAGACTTCGCTCCTCCTGGTCGTCAGCATCAGCATCACCTGAAGTAAATGCAGTGACAGTAGGACGGCCAATGACCTGAGCCTCGCCCTCTCCCTCTCCCTCGTCCAAGCTCCTGTCTTCAGACAGCAGTTTCGTATACATGGTGGTTTTGGTGTCCCAGTAAGTGACGCCCTTGTACGTACCAGAAGACTTCACTTCGTAACCGGTCGATTTGGACTTCAGCACCATGGTGTAGGGAATCTCGAGTTCCTTCTGCGTCGAGACGATCTCCCCCGTGGTCACATAGCCAGGTGCAGCAGTTAGCTCGGGACGGTCCTCGAACACCGTAGTCGTGGTGGTGTGCTCGCCCACCTTCCACTCCTTTGACGCCCCGATCTCGAGAGAAGTGCCGATGATGGATGCCAGCGATGAGAACGAATACGTGCCTTTGACGCTGATGCCGTTCGTGTACTCGTGGATCGACGTCATGGTCATGTTCTTCGCGAGCACGACCACCATCGTCAGGTCCTTCTCGCCGTTCTCGTTGACCAGCGTCTTGTGCGCGATGGACACGGGCTTGCTGGACAGGGCCTTCTGCTGATCGATCCGGTAGTCGATGCTGACAAACTCCATGTCCTCGAACTCGAAGCTCCAGTACTGGTCGTCGAACTTGTCGCCGTCGGCGCCAAAGTTGCCGACGTACGGCTTCTTCTCCGTGCGCGAGAAGACGACGGTGTTGCTGTCCAAGTTCCTGAGGCGGAAGTAGTTTGCGCGGTCGCCGGTGCCGGGCTCGAGCTTGAACCAGTTGTCGCGCCATTTGCCGTTGCCGCTGGTCGTGTCGACGTTGGGCGTCTTTTTGGTGCGGGAGAAGAGGCATTCGCTGGTGTTCTTGCTCTTGACCATGTAGTAGCCCTCGTACTCGCCGGTGCCGGGAATGAGTTGCCAGTACTGGTCGTCGTTGATGCCGCCGTCGTAGTGGCCAAAGTCACCCTTTTTGGAGTAGAGGACTTTCTTGGAGAGGTAGTTCTTGAGACGGAAGGATATCTCCTTTGGTGGAATGTAGAATTGATAGACAGACATCGTGAGGAAGAGTGGTAATGCTAGTTAGGATAGCTGTTGTGGTAAGGTGTTCAGATGCTAGGCAATGTAGACTTGGAATGTGTTGTATAGTTTGCTGTTCTGTCTGTACAATGAGGCAGAAGAGCCTATACATATATACATTTCCACCTTCTGCCCATTTCCAGAAATCTTCCTGTTTAGTGGACACTTACCATTCGCATCTTCAGTTCCAATCACAATGCTAGCTTCAGACACTGCTTCTGAGGTCGGCGACGTGCCACAGCCTTTGTCAGTATGCATAGTCTTCGTGTATGCCGACGCCCATCGTACGACGATAGGCACATGGTCGAGGTAGAAATTTCACTTTTCGCACATGCTATCCTAGCTCTTCAGGCATTGCGCAATTACCACTCCACACCAACGTCAAGAGCTGAGTCCATTGATCCACGCATCCTCGTGTTTCAACATTCAGCAGCGTGCTTGACCATTAGCTAATTAGATGAAAGTCACATCTCAGCTGGCCGTCGCGACAGCGCGTCGATGCACGTTACCGTTGCGCTCGTATGTTACAGCCAGTTCTGGCCGGCACGATGCGAGATCATGAGTCTATAGCTTCAGCTTGATCGGGGCAGTCCGTAGTGGAGTAGACACGGTCTGACACTCGCTGCAGTGGATAACCCTTGCCAATGCGGCTGCAAAGTAAGCGGCGACCTCAATCAGCGCGTGGCACGACCCTGCATCGGCGGTAAATGAGGGAGGTGAATGAGAGGAAGAGAATCGCAAGAGTATATACCTGCGTTTCTGTTGCTAGGTGACATTTTGAACAACAATGATAAAGGAAAACAAGTTAAACAACGCATTGTTTTGAAGCCTGCTTGGCTTTATCCGAAAACGGTCTAGCGCGTTATTCTATTCACGGGCACGGCAAGGCTGATATGATTGGCGGCGACTAGTGTCCTTTTTTGGACGTGATCGAATGGCAGTTGAGTGTATTATATTATATGATTTCTCTTGGATACCTACTCACTGTGCTTGCCATCTGACTTGGAGAATCCACACCATCTCGACTTGTATAGGCCCTCGAACAAAATAGTCTTTGTTCTTTGTCAAGTATAACAAGTCGCCCGCATTGCTTTGTATTATTTTAGACAACGCCAGCAAGGGCAGCAAGGCTGAATCGGAAACGGTTAGTGGCCGCGATTTAAATCATCCATGGATCGTTCGGGCAGGGCAGGGCACGTTCCTGTTGGCCTGAGGGACAAGGCAATGTCCGATGATCAACAGGATTATTTCACTGTATAGACTCTAAAAAGCCCGCCGCCGTCGAGCAGGAGAGAAGAAAAGTGATATTCATGCGAATTTTTGTGTGTAGGGCCGGACAAACAAACGTAGACACCGAAACTTGCCCATCCGGATTGTGGCGGTGGTGGCTCATCGTGATTTAGCTCGACAGTGTGTCAGTGGTATCTCTCTCTCCCTCCACTCTATAATCTCGCGGTCGCTCGAACAAAGCCCGTTGCTCACTTTGGTCACTTGTAGTCGGAACAAGACTCGAAAACCTCCGCGGCCGCTCACTCCTTGTTCACTTGTCTCTTACCTATTCATACAAACCTCGTCATACTTGCACGGCCGGAGCGCGCAACCTCTCAGATTCGCGCTTCATGATGAGCTACAGGTAATTGCTTGGACGGCACAATACCAACGCATTCACGAAGCCGGGCTCCTTATATTCATATTACCTATTGTACACTCCGTGTATGTCCCGTGCTATTCATCCTGAAACTCGTGAATAGCGACAATTACTGACGCACAATAGCTTGTTCACCCCTTCACCGAGTTCGGGTCGCGATAATCAGATCTCCGCTCCCATGCTCGCAGATATCCCTTCGACTCTTCAATCGTACACAGAGACGTCCGGACGTCTTACACCTTACCTTACTTTCACACAACCAACGTATCTATCGCGCATTCGTCTTGTCTTCAGTACTGCCACCTCTCACATTCATCATGTCCGTCAACAGCAAACCCAAGGGCGTTGCTGGGCCGAAAGGCGATAAACCGAGCTCACTGTCCGACGAGGATGCCGAAGAGCTGCGGAAGCTTGATGAGGCGTACGCGCGCATCCGTAAAGTTATACCCGACACGCCCTACTTTCTCACAGTCCCGCAAGACGAGCCGCGATATCACCATCATTCGAGACAAGAGGCGGAAGCTTGGATGAGCGGACTTGGGACTATGTTCGAGAGCCATGAAGAAAATATGCAGTATGCGACATTCATATACCGCGAGCAAGGTGACAATTGTTTCGTATGCCGGACCGCAGTGGATGAGGACCGTGACAGGAAAGCAAAAGCCGGACGGAACGCTGCACCAGCCAACAAAAATTACCTGGGGGGTTCTTCCAACAAGAGGGTGTCCCTGGGATCCTACTTGGGAAAGTCGAACGGAATCAGCAAGAGTCAGAGCCAGAGCAAGAACTCGGCGAGTCAGCCGAAGGTTGAAGCGAAGCGTACAGGATCCGACGATGAGCCAGCTCAGTCGTTCAAGACAGACTCTCCTCAAGCTAATGGAGTCCACGAGTCGTCAAGGGCTTCCGACAAGGTCGTCAATCATAAACAGACAAAGCGAGAACCGTCACCTAAATCCGATCCACCACGCAATGGCAAGCGAGCTTTTGAAGAGGATGAGAATCAGTCGACAGATGCGCACAAGCCTGCTGACGAAGTTCGTTCCATGAAGCGATCTAAAACCTCACCCGGCCCTGATGTCAAGAAGCCCTCCGTCCATATGGAAGTTCCTTCTACCTCAACTCCTCACGACTTGCCACCTCTTCTGTCTCCAATTCTCAACAAATACGACCTGCCTCCATTACTATCACCCACATTGCCTCCCCAAATCCAGCAAGAGCTAGACAAGGATGGGGTTCACCAAAGACTTCGAGGCATATCAGATGCGTCAAGCTCTTCTGAATCTAAATCCCGAATAGCCTCCAAGACAGTTCCACATACTGTCGTGACTGCCCCGAAACCGGACAGTTCACAACCCGAGACTGATCATAGATCGCTACAACCGGCCTTTGACCCAACAGCAGCTGCTGCGCCGGTAAAACTCCCAGAGAGGCTAGTGGTGAAGCTCAGATATGGTCGAAAGCAGCGACAAATGATTGATCGGATACTGAAGTTGCCTTCGGGTGGGACACCGAAGAAGTCGGATGTGAAGCGGGATCGCTCACGAGATCCTCCCCCTTCCACATCGACATCGAAGTCCAAGAATCCACCGCTCAAGCCGTCAATAGACAAGGTGTCTAAGCCCAGAGAGCCCCATGCTCCATTGAAGGAACCAAAGAGTTCCACCTCAGCAACATCTACCACTCGCCCAGTTGCAGAGAAGCGTCCTAGGTCTGATGATACCACATCACTCCCAATCAAGCGCCACAAGAACAACAGCAGCGTCGACCTCAAACCTCCGCAAACTCCAGCACAGGCATCAATGTCACCGCCTGGAACATCAGTCTCGTCGACTATACAGAGACCTAAGCAGTATCTGACGCCGAAGAAGGAGCACAGACCTGTGAACCTAGCACGTACCACATCAGACCAAGGGGTCGACAATCTGACTCCTGCAAGTGTATACCTGTCAGTCAAAGGATCCGGAGGTAGAGGCGCCCCGTCTTCCGCACCGCAGCGCAAGCAGCCGGATATTGACGCTTGGAGAGCTCGTTCTGTCGAGTTCGGTACCTTTGGCAAGTCGCTGAAGCGAGAATACGAAGCCTTAGCCCAGAAACCAAACCCTTCCGAAGAAGACAAGCAGTGGTGCGCCGTGCGAAGTCTCGAGTGTATCTTGTAATCCGCATCCCTCCTTTCACAACTCATCTCATACTGACTTATTTCCAGAGCATACATTGCAGCCTTCGCAGCAGGTGACTATGGCGGTCGCCTTCAACGCACCGGTCTGTCAAACGCCTGGCGCGACCTTCTTCCGATGTGTGAGCGCTTCGCATACGCTACTCGCTACTTCCCCGACCTCGACGCTCTCCGTCTGCACCTCATCGTCGTGGTCATCTCCCGAATCGTCCTCGTTCTGTCACAGCGCACCGATGCCCTCCTCACCGACCCTGCCGCGCCTGCTCCTGACTCACCAAAAGGCATCCTTGCAATGTACAAAGAACTCTCGACCCACGTAAAGAAACAGAGCCGCATAGCACTTGACGCGTCGCGCGCATTGCCGATGCAGAAGCTCATGGAGCAGTTCCCCGAGACGTGGGCCGGGCGTGAGAGGGTGATGGATCCCTTGGAGTGGGAAGATCTAAAGCCTGGTGATCTTGGGCGAACCGGACCATACTGGATTCATGCCGGTCTTGAGACGACACCGGTTCAGGCCGTGCGGTTTGGACTGAAGTTTCTGGCCGAGTGGATGCGCACTAAAAGCGAATTGAAGAGTGGGAAGGTCAAGGTTGTGCTATAGGGCTACCCTGAAAAAAACAGATAATGCGCTACGACGATGTCATATTTTTCTTTCTCTCTTCATACCGGGCGTTTACTACATTATGGATGGCGCAAGATCACGCTTCATCCACGGCGCTTTATTCTTGCCGGGAACGGAATGGTGGTAAGCAGGTACGGACGGACAAGGGAGTTCCGCGCGAAAGCCTGTTTTGCAATCAAAACAACACGGAGTTTTTGGGGGGCCGGGGTTCAGAGAAAGTTGGGGGCTTTGTATGTATATATACATATACCCCTTTTTCACATCGCCTTTTTGCTACTTTACCAAGGGGTTCTTGTTCTGTTTTTCTATTGGCAGATATCAGGGATGTTTAGGACGCTCGTCCGATGGGGATGGAAGGCGTGTATATTTTCGGCTTTAGGCTAGGCTAGTAGGCTGGACTTTGGGGGAGAGGGAGAGGGAGGGGGTGGTCAGATCTGAGAAAGTGCGGCTCGTGGAGAGACCGGTTTTGTGAATTGTGTTTTGAGTGAGTGTGTTTGTGTGTGTGACCATGAGTGCTCTGTGAATGAATGCACGTTTTACCTTACGGCGTGCCCATGCGCTCAGCTATCACGGTCTTTGTGTGCCTGAACCTACCCGGCACTTCCTTCTTTTCTTTCTCCTTTCCTTACCTAAGTGCTATGCTATATATACCTCCGCCCCTCTACTACCATTCTCATCTTCTCTTTTCTACTATCCGCTCTACTACATATTCGTGAGCAGCAACAGCGCGGACTATATGAAGAGCCTCATGTGTTCTCCGCTGTCTTGCCGTCTTCGAATATGTGGTTTATGGTTTGGCTTTTGTTCTCTGCGACGAAAACGCTTGGGGGGATGGGGTGTTGGGGGTAGCATGGTGAGTGGCCGTTGATGATACACATCACCGTTCAGTCCATACGCTGCCCGGCATCAAGTCGATTGCAGCTGTGTGACCTGAGTGACGACCTTGTTAGGTCTGCTTGAGCGTAAGACTGCCAAGTGCGAATTTGATATATAGGATTCAGGGGCTCAGCACAGCAGATAGTGAGAGCAGGTGGATTGTCCTCAGGTAACTAAACGAGCAATCCGATTTTGTCCCATTACCCTTTTCTTTTCCAAAGCGAGATATTCACCATCAATTCCCGATGACGATGCGGATCATCGTAGCCCTGTCCAGCCATTGTTCTGACTCTCTTAAGGACCGCACAGCATTTGGGCGTCTTTGGCTGATGCCCCACTAGATAGCAGCTCATTAACGCAATGGTTAACTCCCGCAGCTAGTAGTGTATTTGCATAACAAAGACGAGACGCATGGCCTTGGGCCACATACCATGCTCTTGCAAGGAGAGAGACGAGTGAGAGAGCAAGAGGGAGAAGTCTAATATATCCATATGCAAGACGGACGGGTACGTCTGTTCCGAGGTATCGTCTTTAACAGGTACACTTTGCGGAACACGTGTAATCCCTCCTATGACTGTGCTCCGGACAAGAAGCATCGTGACTGCTACGAACTTGAGCTGCGCGCTCTTTCGCATCCTCGTATAGCGATGATGATGGACATCGCCACGCTTTCTCTTCTGACGAAACGGAAAGCGCCCAGAGCAGAACACGCACATAATCTATCATGGCGTAGGCTTGCTGACCACATGATCAGTGTACAGGTGTGTGCATTGTCTCGAGAAGATGAGAGTAAGGAAATGCAAAAGGGAAAGAGAGAGAGAGGCGAGGCTGTTATATATGTGCGGAGGGGTTAGAGCCGGGTAAGTCCCCTTGGCGGCAGTCTAAAGTCTTACCATTTCTTTGCTTTGGGCCGAGATTCGATGTTTCCTATCATCATCATCATCATCACTACCCAATACCACCCACCATCACCCCTATCCAATAATACCCATCATCCCCCCCCTGACCAACCAACATGAAACCCACATGGATATTCCATGATATCAGTCGCCAACCGTTTCTCATGTCTTTATAGTGCATGAACAAACGCACGCACGCACGCACGCCCATGCAATAAGCGTCCATCAGTGTCAAGGGCAAGACAAGACAGCCGCATAGGTATGGCTTTTTCATGTCTACATGCAGAGTGTAGAGCGTATAAATAGGGAGTGAGAGGGGAGGAGAGAAGATTGTGCTGCGAATGCCGGGTGTGAAGGGTGTGCCGGGTATGTTAGGTTGATGGGGTTATAGACGGTATGCTGTCGTTACGTGACGTTCTAGGGGATGCGGTGAAGCGTTTCACGTATGGTGGGTAAGAGGGGAGGGGAGCGTTGTGAATTGGTCTGGAAAACTGGAGGGTCACGTCCATGCAGGTAATAGGATGTTGGGGGTGATATAGCTGCGGAGGAAGGAGATTCCTGATCAGGGGTGCGTGCGATCATGAGTATTCTCACACGCACAAATCATAATCAGAACCTCGTTCATTCATAAACTCATCATACATTCCTCATGTCTTAAACACCCCTGCGGCACTACCACTGATAAGCGCCATGCCCTCCTGCCTATACGTGTCACTCTCACTGTAACTCGTCACATTCGCGTCCCACACGAAATCCCTAGCATCATCCACCTCATACGCCGGCCACTCCTCCAGTCCCTCCCTACCAGCCCATCCATTCACACTCCCCGTAGCCACGAAGCTCGCCCACGACCTGCTCATGACCCCACTCAAAGCAGTATACGCCTCGCTCCGCCCCTCAAAAGGTTTGCTACTACCCGTACCGTTCTCTGCATAGCCCAGGCCGGCGATATTGTTGAACACAAACGCGACCTCGCTGAAATGCGGCACTCCCTCTTCTGCGGGGATGCCACCTGGGATGGCGTTGAAACGGTAGCAGTATGCGGTAAGGCCGTGTGCGGCCCATGTACTGCATGTGCGACGGCGGGCGGCGATGAAGACCAAGTCGCCGTAGAGTGAGGCAGCGCGGCGGAATTGCAGGCCGTAGGGGTAGGCAGGGGGACGGGTGGTAGGCCCGAGGTTGGCAATGACGTTCGTTGAAAGGTCATCGGGGTATGCAGTAAGGAGGGCGTCGACGAGGGAAGGAGGGTATGCTGAGAATGTTAGGATAGAGTATCAGCGGGGAATTAGACGACGTACCGCTCAGGCTTGCCCTCAGGTCTTCTGTCGTGTTGATGCCCTGAGGTGCGAAACTTGCACCTTCGTCGGAGTTTGCACCGGAGATGATGGGGACTTTGACGAATTCGCCTTGCTCGAGCTGGATACTGCCGTATCGCCGTATGAAGTCTCCATCGACAGCAGGATCCCAATCTAGTGCCGAATTGTTCAACACGGTATTCATCTGCTCGAAAGGGACGGCACGGAGACACTCGAGCTGGTCGAGGGAATCACTACAACCAGCGGCGGCAGAGACTAAATCAAACTGTGGCTGGTAGAAGTCGGTACTACTTATAGATCTGTAGGATATCGGATTACCGGATTGCATGATGGCAGCGCGGAATAACTCATCATCACGGCCGCCAAATGCAGTCAACTGGACCGTCCGTCAGTGCCAATCGACACTCCATATCACCTCCACGGAAAACTCACATGAAACCCAACACTCGCTGCGCCTGCACTCTCGCCCCAGATCGTAACCTTTGCCGGATCACCTCCAAAAGATGCAATGTTCTCCTGTACCCAGTGCATTGCCAGCCTCTGATCCTTGAGCCCTATGTTCAACAGACCACGACCCATGAGCTCATTCGAATTCAGAAAGCCCCAGCCACTAAGCCGGTAATTTGTTGAAACGGCCATGATAGGCTGTCCGATCTTGACAGAATTCTCGACGATAAAGGAGAGATTATAGCGTCTGTCGCCAGCGCCGCCTTGATAGAAGCCACCTCCGTGGATCCAGAATGCAACCGGTAGTGCCCGTCCTTCATACCCACTTGGCCTAACAATGTTTAGGTACAAACAATCCTCGCTCACTTCGTAGCCCCATTGATCACTGCCATACCCGACACAGCTTTTCGCATATTCGTCCACGCTCTTCGCACCGTCCCAGGTCTCATTCAGACTCCTTGGGTTATCGAATCTGAGATTGCCGATGGGCGGCTGGGCATATGGAACACCGAGAAAGAAATCCTGGTTGTACTCGATAGAATGTATTCCCACCAGAGTACCATTTTTGATGCGTGCTGTTGGGATAGAGTCATGGTGGCGTACGGACAAACTATGTGCTGAGCCCAGGAGCAGTAGTGATGCAGCAATGGCGAACTTCATCTTGACCGGCCGCGCTGATCGGAGACCCGACGGGCTACGATGGTAGGCGGAGCTTGGGTACGTATATATGTCCCGCTCATGATGTCTGAATAGTATAAACGGGTATATTGCCGTTCGCTTGGAGCTTCAGCATCCTATCAGGACCATTCTGACCGTCCGATGGACTCCAATGATGCTCCACTCGTTGAGTCGTTGACGCTGCAAGGACGTAGCGGTGGCACCTTACTTAGCACATACATACATTGGCTTTGCATCCTGATATGCCGAATAATGCCGCCGAACGAATGAGCCTATGAGGATGGATCGGAAAGTCCGGGGTATCCGCGCGACGCGTGCCAAGAGTCGCTCTTCAAAATTCATTCACCCTTGGACGGATACAAGAGAATGGATCTCGGCTCGTGGGCCAGGTTCCACTACCTTGGACTGCGGGGATGCATGCAATATCTGAATAAGCGATACTACGACGGTCAGCGGTCGATAAGTGTCATCGTGAGACACGGGCTGTGAACGACATCGGTGTGACGTTGGTGGTGCAACTGCCGGCAGAGTAGAAGTTGTAGAACTGCGATTCGGCCGAATGTAGAGTGAATTAATCGTAACCCATGATGCTAATACAACGAGCTTGACTCGAGAACTCAGGATACTCATCAGGGCCAGTATGGATGCGTTGAACTGTAGACATTTCTCCGACAAAGAGCGAAAAATGCCACTTGAGAGGGCGACTTAAGATCGTTTGAAAAAATTAAGGTAAATTCGAAGGCTTCATAGCACCTGATAAAGCGACGAACGCTGGGCTGGTTCAATACTAAATCACGAAAGCATCATTGGAGAAAAGGAAGGACTCCAGCTCAGCAAGGTTATACAGCGTAGCAACATCAGAGCCCCTCTTCATTAGCCCTCTTGTCCTTGTCCTCTTCCACATCAGAACAATCATTTGCTTCTTCGCCGCCTTGGATCTCCTTTGCGTTCTGAGTCTCTCCCGACTCACTAGGTGTTGCCTTACCACCTCGACCATGTGGATACCATTGAGGTTCTCGCAGGATCCTACGGTCACCCATGATCAACTCGTTGGGCAGCCATTTGAAGAAACTACAGTAGACCTCCCTGACATTATCCAGAATCCAGATGCCGTCTCCCAGCGCGAGCTTCCAGATAGTGCCATCTAGCTTCATACCCACGAAGCAGTCCTCCAAAATCTCATCCTCAATCCAAAATTCGAATGTACGATCTAGGTCAAGAACACGCTTCTTCGCGGCTGCAGCACTGATATCGTGCGGGGTGAAGTCGGGTATGGACCAGGGCTTGCAGACCATCTTTCCAAGTGGTCGCATGTCCAGCTTGTGTTGATACTCCTTATTGAGTTCCGCATACAAAGCCAAGACTTCTGGTGTCGCAAGTACGATGCTGACAACTTCAAGTCCAAGATCTTCCACTTCACGCATGTCGAAATTTTGGAGATCTTCTTGGGTGAGTCGATATGACTGGTCATAAGTTCCTACAGCAGCGACAGCAGTCTGCATCACGATCTGTGCTTCTTTTTGACTGAAACCCTGGCCTGGAGTCCATCGAACGTATTCGAATAGATGTGGGTTTGCTGTCTGGTCGCCGTCCAGAGCCCATGGCTGGTTGCCGATGTATTTGCCATTATAGTAACCGCCGAAAAGCACCGAGCAAGCCACATTGAAAGCACCAGGAAATGCATAACCCACAGTTTGTACTTTGAGTAACTCTTCATCGGCAGACTCGCAGATTTTGCGTGCAGCGAATATCTGATCGTTGTATTCAGGGCAGACATTGTGATGCAAAATATAGTTGTAGAAAGTACGAATAGTTTGCGTTGCGATTTTGACTCGCTCGCGAGAATAGTCCTGGTGAAAAAGTGGAAATTGCGAAGAACTGATATCGTTAGAAATTTCCAGGGGCGCCTATAACGGCGAACACTTACAGAAAGCCGCTCACTACACCAACAAAGTCTACTACCCAGAGCTCGTCATCGTCCTTGTCACTGCTCACAAAGTGGGTGGCCATTAATCGTGTTAGTTCGTAAATGTCTTTCTCCTTCAGTTCTTTCTGATCGAGTCCGGAAAACTGTGCACGAATCTCAACTCCTCCGTACTTCATGAACGCCGTGAAGATACGTGCATGTTCCTGATGCAGTTTTTTCTTAACCTTGAATCGTTGTATAGCTGACTCAATCCGCTCCGAGAACGAACACTCTGGATCGAATAGTGCCTGATCGTCCTTATACTCAGCTGGGGTGATAGGCCCCTCCGCATGGTACTCTTCGAAGCCTGTGGGTTTGGCCTATATATCAGGTTAGATTCAAGCTGGGACTTTGAAAGGGTATCGTACCAGGTTTTTCGTTATGTTTGGGTTTGTGGACTTCACAGGTTCAAACTTCTTGGGTTGCGGGGCCGGGCTCTGCACAACCACTTCTGCCTCACCCTCCTTGTTTTCGAGTTCGAGATCTGAATCGCCATCTTCATCACCACCTGCGAGCTGGTATGGCCGGAGCGGTAGTTTCCGGCTGATGCCCTTGCCGTCCTCGGAAACATTCAGAAAGGGGCTCAGTCTAAGGGCTGCTACGACTTGGGTGTATGGCTTGAAGGACCGCATTTTACTGAATCTGCATATTTTCTTAATGGAGACGGGCTTGTTTTCTATTCCGTTACATGCCTCGAGCAAGTATTCATCGGTGACCAGATTAGCATCGGAGAAGTAATATTCGACCTAGACGTCTATTCTTAGATTTAAGCCCTCGTAAGGATCCGGTGCTCTTACCTGACGCCGAATCTCATCCCCGCGAGGATGATCCTGGATTTCTTGAGCGCATATAACCGGAGACTTCACTTGATCAGACGATAGGTCCGTCTCAGGCAACACCTGTGGAAGGTCAGAATTTGAGACCATTCCAGGCGCCATGTTGAGGACGGCTGGATCTTAAGAAGATGTTGTGTGAAGCAAAAGAAGCTTTTATAGAAGAGATCGAATGTCGAGATGAAAGGGACAGAGCATGGCGGGCGCAAAGACGTAGATATAACGTGTGTCTTTGTTCGGTGGTACAAAGTCTGGAGTGAATCGTCTAGTTCTTACCCGACACAACTCAACTTATTATCATTCTATTACTTGCCGCCATGGCGAATGCTCCTACCCATAGCGTGGTATTTTGGGTCAACACAACAACGCGCCCTTTACTGCTTCATTTCACTTCGACATCTGGAGAGGGAAATTCGCTTCGGCCAGACAATCATGGAAGCTCAGCGATCTTATAGTTGAGATGATAATGCACTATTTACGCATAAGTGTCTATAAGGAACAGGAACCTGATGGTCGAAATGATAACCGCAGCATATCTACAAAGACTTTCCAATAACAAAGTGTGGTGCGGTGAAGTGGGGGTGGGGCTTAGGGCTTAGGGCGGGGTACGTTTTATATTTATAGCCCAAGAAAGGGAAATATGGATGAGCTGGAATGAGAGCTTCAGCTTCCAAAGCCACATTTTTCTTCCTGCATCGACACCGCCACTCATCTGTCTCACTACCTCAGTCCTAACGCGCCTTATAGCCAGCGATCCTGGTACTTCGTCCTTCTTACTCAACTACCTACAGAAATTCGTATTGCATCCACCAATTACCAATTTCACTTCGACTAAATCCTCGCAATGCCTAAGACTCCAAGCCATAAACTCGATCCAAGTATTCTCACCTTATTCGGCAATGCTGCCGCTGGGCAGTGAGTCTCATTACCAATTGGCATGCTTGATACTGACCGAAACCACAGCGAGGGCGTTCTCTCAGACCCAAGTGGCGAACTCATTATCAAGCCTTGTACACCTGCCGAGGTAGCATTCTACGAAGCTGTGCGTGCGTCTCGTCCAGAGCTGCTTCCTTTCCTCCCAACATTCTATGGCACATTGGCCCTGAATGGCCCAGCAGAAGCTGTACCGGAGACCACCGGTGGGTTAGATACTACACCGACTGTCATGCCTGTCGAGGATGGCACGGCAGCGTCGTTGTCAGCGAATGATGTCGGTCCTATGCATGGCAAGAAACTGTCCACAGATGTGAGCATTGTGCTGGAGAACACAACCGCGGGATTTAAGAAGCCGAATGTACTTGATATCAAGCTGGGTAGGCAGCTGTATGAGGATGATGCCCGGCCCGAGAAGAAAGCTCGGCTGGACAAGGTCGCCGGCGAGACTACGACTGGCTCACTGGGCTTTCGCGTTGCTGGTATGAGGGTATGGCAAGGTACCGAAGAAGCTGCTATGGGGCCGAATGACGAAGGACTCATGGAAGTTGACTCCGCCACAAACTATAAGGTGTACAACAAGCTCTACGGCAGACAATTTTCGGCTGAAAATGTAACGAGGGCTTTCGAAGAATACCTCCTTGTTCCAAGCGCAGGCATGGATAGCGCACGAGCCTTGGCCGTTACAAAACAGCTTAGAAAAGACGTGGAAGACATTATTAAGATTTTCGAAACGCAAGAAAGCAGGATGTTTTCAGCTAGCATATTATTCGTCTACGAAGGTGACCCAGAAGCATACGACCAAGCAGCAAGAGCTATCTCCGAAATCATGGAGAAAAGACTCCTTGCAGATGAGACAGGTGAGGACGAAGATGAGGACGAGGAAGACGATGAACTGGAAATACCAAAGCTCGTCTCCACGAAGCTGATCGATTTTGCCCACGCGTCATTCAAGCCTGGATCTGGGCCAGATGAGAACTCACTTTTTGGCATGAGGAATACTGTCAAGGTTCTAGGTGATCTTGAGCGTCAATTCGAAGTTCCAGTGTAAAATAGAGAAATCAATACAATATTAACACCATAAGAAAGTTTTCGTAGACCAGGTTCACGATTGTTTCAGCGAAGCTACGTGCTGAAGATGGAACTCAATCTCTCATTTATGGCTAGATCTGCAAGCCGATGGACAGCTTGGGCATCGTGGGACGTATTGGCAGCTTGTTGGAGAATAACGAGAAGTCTGACATGAGCGTTTATTAAACTATCGTCTCGGCCCAGGCGTCCTCTTGAATCGTGCTGGGACGATTCTGGAGGATATGTTGTCATATGTGGAGGTTCGTGGCTGCCTGGCGATGTAGAAGCCGGAGATGCCAGAGGTTTGGGCATGAGAGGAGATGTCGAGCTTTTACATGGCTGGAACTTATGTTGGTATATCGATGGGCTTCCGAATTCATTCCCATCATGATTGATGGATGTCGTTTGTCGGACATTCTCTGAGATCTCTGTGGGTTTACATATGCCAAGTTTTGTTCCCCCGAACTTGTGTACTGATGGAAATCATCCGACGAGATCTGCCACATCCTCTGGCCAATTCCCAAAGACCAGCGCATTCCCGGGCAAGCGCCCACTAATCGGTGCCAACAACCTCACTCTCTTTTTCGCCTCCTCTACGTCGGCAACATACAGGTATCCCAACACACTCGAATTACGGATGTTCTCGTGTGAGTCGTTCGGCTGCGCGCTCGTCACTGCAAGCAGACAGTTCTGCATCATCATACTCGGCGCCACTTTCTCGTAAATCTTGTCAGCAGCATTGCCGCCGAGAGAGGGGAAATCGTCGTCATCGCCGGGCAAGAAGGACGTATTTCGTTGCGTGTTGTCTGAGGTTATGATACGGTAGATGTGCAGCGCGCCGAATTCGACCCAATGCGTGTGTGGAGAGAGCGTGTTGAGGCTGTTGTGGCCGAAGAAATATGCGCGGATCTGGGTTGCGCGGAGGGTCTTCATGAACGCCTCGTCGCGGTCGACGCAGCCGCCGGATTTGTCAAGTTTGATGATCGAGACGGGGTCTTCAGAGGCTTTGGCGTAGCGACGGTTTAGGTCGGAGTAGAGGCGTTCTGAGCCCAGAACGAGAACAACATTCACGCTGAATTCGGAGATAATGTGGGCGATGGCGTCGTAATGTCCAGCTTTGCCTGCAGCGATACTGCCAGGTGTGTCTATTATGCAGCCTGCGACGCGAGCAGAGGCGTCTTCAGTAAGGCGGCTTGTCACAGCGAGGGCCATGCGTGTGATGAGCGGCCTGAATATTGTGCCAGCGTCGTCGGGCGAGGCGAGACCAAGGTGGTATACTAAGGGCATCTTGACGGGCACTGGGCTTGGGCCAGAGATGGGAGAGCTCCCCCAACCCTCTTCGACGTCAAGGATACTAGTGAATACTGCGGTGGAAATCGAACCTGGAACGCTGAGCATGCCTTGGTGAGTGTCAAGGTTGACGACCATGGGCTGGCGGCCAGATTTGACAGCGTAAGCAGTGAGAGTCTTGACAAGACTTGTCTTTCCTGCGTTCGAAGGGCCAACGATGAGGACACGTGGACCGAGATCGGTATCAGATGTAATGTTATGGCTGCCTGTATTGGCGATCTTCTCACGCTCATTCTCGAGGCCGAAGTGGACATTCGCATACGCCAGCATCTGTGTTTCCTCGGACACATACTCGACCTCTGTATCGCCTTGGAGCTCTAGTCGGCATCCGTGCCACGTATATATCGCGGCTTTTGTGCCAGTAAAGACATAGTAGTCTTTCGTAGACACTGGAAGTTCCGTTCCGAAGAGCTCAGCTGTACCGCTGGTGAGTTTGATGCGTAATGTTTGATTAAAGCCTACTTCGAAGCGGTATTCGGATTGGGCTGGCAGCTCTTCATATCGCGAGGGTGCTGTTGATGTGCCTGGAGGTTGTTGTGTAGCGGATATCGGCGTGCTTGAAAGTCCCAAGCCCGGAAGAGACAGGCCCGGAAGAGACAAGCCCGGAATTGCGGACATGGTGTGTCAAGTTGATAATCTCATGCAAAGACTTCTCTGTAGACTTCACGATACGTTAACAGTAAAGGGAAGATGACGGTGATATATTGATGAATGAAGCACTGATTCCCAACGGCCAAGCTCTTCCAATGTATTCCCCTTACACCACACGAGTACTTTCCCCAAATCGGCCGAGCTTATGAGCCTAATAGCTAGATTCCGTGTGTGGTTGATATCAAATGAGAGTGATTCCGTGAGGAGAACCTGAAGGTTGTGAAGCCGTCGTCAAAGGTCCTTGAAAAGTGTGGCGCTGGGGAATCCTCGGAAGACGGCGGCCGGCTTCAGCCCTACGAGAAATTATACAGCCATGCAGCTCTAGACATCGCGCCGGGGAGCATCCAGTCTCGACAGTTGCAGACAGGTCTCACTCTGGGTAAATCTTCCTACAGATCGAACGCATCAAAATGGCGGACCCCAAAATCTTCGAAGAGACCTTTGTGATCGTCGGACACAACCTCGACACAAGCAAGACCACCACCAAAGTCTACGACAGAGTTACCCGCTGGGCTGCACGATCGATACCAGAAGCAACGGGATCGGGCGATGATACTGCGGGCTCCATAACCATATCATTCGATGTGTGGAAAGAAGGCTTTCCGTGTGCTGTTGGTGATCAGATCACAGTAGCTGTTGCAACGACCCTGAACTTGGATGGCACAAAGATGGACAAGGGCTTCAGGCCATTTGATGAGAACGAGGTGAACTTGGCTTCGCCGTACCACTACGTCGTCACAGGGACCGTGTACCGTTTTGAGGAGTCTAAGGGAGATAATCTGTGCGTCTTAAGAGGCTACTCTATGGGATATAATTATGCTAATGGTTGCATAGTGAATGTCTACTATCCGCGGGTGGTCTCTTGATCCAAATCATCGGACCTTATAAGAAGCTTACGCCATTGCGAGTACAGGAAGTCTATGTGCTCTTCAAGAAGGATTCGGGAGTTATACCCCAGCTATAACGAAGATTGGCACTTTCTTGGTGAAGATCTACGTAAGATATACCCTTAAAGAGTCGGAAACTCCAGTCGACGGTGCAGTCTCGATACGATCTCGATGTAATCATCTTCATTCTCTGGCGTTATGATACCATGGCGGATGAAAAAGTCCAGCATAACCATGGCGCAGTTTGGCTTGAACTCTCCTCGAGCCAGCGCTTTTCGAACTTCGCCGACGGTCCACAAATAGAACTGCTCTACTTCGTCGTCGTTGGGCTTTGGGATGACGTCCTCGGGGAGTTCGAGGTCATAGACGTATTGGCATTCGGGTTGCAGAAGATTGGTCTCGCCTCCGGCGCGCTCATCGCGGATGTAGAAATATGTTACGGTGCCAGCTGCCTTTACGTTCTTCCTGACTATATCCTCTTGCAGTGATGCCTCCTCACTCGACTCTCGAACAAGACATTCGTAGGGTTTCTCTCCACTCGATATTCCGCCGGCGACAGCATTGTCTAGCATGCCACCATATGTCTGCTTCGTCTTTGCTCTGCGTGGAATCCAAATCTTCAGCTCACCGGCTTTTGACTTGACATATGCGTTCATGTGTACCCCGTATGTGACAAGTCCGAACAATGGGGTTGCGGACCTCTCGAGGTCGAATAAGAGCTGCTGTCGAGGTCCGTAGACGCCGTACTGCTCGTTCCTCCATTTCTCCAACACCTTGAAGTGTCCAGTAGCCTTCATAGCCATGGCGGTGGCAGTCATAGCCACAGTTCTCTCTGGTGCATTGTTGCATCCAATTAGGGTTATGGTCCGTTCGTCATCGTCCAGTTCCCAGTTCGGAAGCCCCCGGAGCACCTCAGCAACAGACGGAAGAAGGTAGCCTATCGTGCATTCAAAGCCTTCGACTTGGAAGTGGTAGTAGGTAGCGACGTGCTGAGCATATGCAATTGCGTCGACTTGATGGTAGGGAAAGCCGTCGCACTCATTGACTAGGTCAAGATTTGATCTCGACATGATTGCTGGAGAAAAGATGGTCTTCCGGGCTTGGAAGATGTAGAAGAGAAAGCTTGATGGAGCAGAAAGCAAAGGAATGATTTGGTTTTGGAGTTGAATTGTTTGCTGTGCGACAGGAGCAGCGGCAGCGGTATTGACAGTGACGTTGCAGCCTACTCGTGGGACTGACGCAGTGGACGCGTCCCGCTGTCCCGCTGTCCTGCTGTCGAATTTGGGACCCCACTTGCTCGCAAAATCAGATGCCGTCACCGGGGCCTTAACGCGTAGCCCTGATACTAGACAACGTAAGACTGAGAACAACTCCGAACTTCCACCATCGTCTGGAAGCTCTGAGAACAAACACCATTGGAATGTCCTTTCTTGTCTTCAACCCTCTGTCGTTCCTTCACGGTACCGTCTCCATGTCTCGTATGCGCCCACAACTACGCTCGTGGTTCCTTTCCTATCACTCACCATGTTTGGCGTCATAATATCCTCCCGTCCCGTTATCACGGATTTACAACAGATCACACCAACGCAAATCGCTTTCACCATCCCTGCCGCACCCACCTTTAGCCACCTCGTCGTCTTCCTTCTCCCAGGACAGCAATTACCTCCTGACTCTGGCGCTGCTGTGTACTTGCAGCTACCAAACCAATCTGAATTCAAGTTCCTCGGCGCAATCGCAAATGACAAGCCCAGCGCAATTTTCAAAGTCAATCCAAAAGCAATTGGCATAGATGGCGTCGCCATGGGGAATGGAGGCGCTGATGACGCCATGACCGACGATGCTACGGCTCCTTTCATCCCCACAGAAGGGAACGTGACACTTGGTATATCACTCGAACCGGTAGCGCAAATACAACGGTCAATAGTAAATCTCAAGAGCGGGAATATGGGAAATCCGAGTACATCAACAGATCTAGTGCTAGCTCGGCCAACTGCGAATATCCCTGTATCAACAAAAGTACTGGCCCAGCGGATCATCGCGAACGCATATAACTTCCTTGCTAGCTTTTCGGGGAATGTTGGTCCGGGGGGGATGGAAGTTGTGCCGCTGAAGAGCTTTCAAGACTGGTGGAAGAAGTTTGAAAGGAAGGTCGATATGGACCCGAGCTTCTTGGAAAGAGGAGATCAAGCCTGAGTGAGACGAGTCTGGTTTTATCAGAAAGTAACTGGCGGGCGTCGCAGACTAGCCAGCCTTAGAAAGAGCTTGGTGAAAAGGCGATGAACTACCTAGACACCTCAGCACCACTAGGAGCGACCTTACTCTAGTGATACCTGCCTCCTCTATCTCATATGTACCTGCGTGTGCTCGAAGTTGCATGGGGCACTTGAATCGCATCGGCAGGATCCAAATTACATGAATGAAAGTAATATCAATGATTCTGACATTTACGCTGGCTGGTGTGTGATGTTAGTGTCTTCATCAATCATCCAGCCGTAGGATGCACGCTCGGGATGGAAACCTACTAGTCTGGTGACGCATCCAGCATCCTAATACGTTCAATTGCATGTAATATGGGCGAGGAGTCTGATCGTCCACCTAAATAATATCCATACCTTGCTCTTGGATGCTTATGTGGGTCAGGACGGGTCTATCAACACTTTTGCATCTCTCGCAACTGTGTCTTATAGATCGGCCATTATGCCGCTGCAGCATTCCATAGTTCACCGACGACCAAACGCGTACGTGCCGCGAACCACTCGTTCATCGACGAATCACGGCTGGTCAGCATTGAATGAGAATGAAAACTCACTTCCTCGAAAGCTAACGTCTGCCTTTGCTTATCGCTCCCTGGAGATTGTTTACTGATCCTGAAAGCTTGTGGTAACAGTATGTATTCTCTCCAATGGCGGGCGAATGACCACCGTGGTGTTCGCAGCGTTCTGTGGCTTAGTATCACATCCGCCCCACTAGGACGTATGAATGCTACATTAGGACGAGTCGTTCTTCTCAAAACTTCGAGACTACTTTATGATCATTTTCAAGACCAGATCAATTTTAGACCTCGTCCCAGGCCTCGGCCTCATCAGACTTCTAATCGATTTCCTGATGGTTAGCAATAGCAGTCAGTCATACAATCCCACAGCATCAAGAGGTGTCTTCCAATTATCAAGGCCAAGATGTAAGATTTGAACAAGACAGGGGATGTTTTGCAGTGGCTGAGCGACGAGAGTTCTCACAGCCTCCACAAAGATCCCGACGCTATGGACCCGTCTCGCTTTGCACGCCAGTTCAACGTACTTGGTTCCACCTATATCTCACCGCTCTAACAGCATCCACCGGGATCTAGACCACTGCAGGGGTGCCTACACCTAGACATGTTCCGCTTCATAGAGCCGGCGCATTGCACTACTTGTCCTTGGAATGTAAGTTAATCGTCACGGTGGGCAAGAAGCTTGTCACTAGGAAATCTGACAATCAATCTTGTCCTGGTCATTACCTCATTGTGTATGAGATGAAGCTTGGTCTTGTATTCATTGTAATACAGAAGGGGCGCCGCCGGTTGATAGGATGCCGGGCTCCTGCATTGCCAAGTAAAATACCAATGAAATGGTTTCGGACGAGCGACTATGGATTAAACCTATGTGGACAGACTGTATCTCTCACTTTCGTCTTCCTGGTCATTGCTATGCGTATTGCCTGGTGACTCAACATGCTCCTCGGGAGACACTCCATACCATGGGATGGTGTTAAATACGCTTGCTGACCTGCACTGAACATGGAAGCTTCACGAAAATCTGAAGCTGCATGAATACCCCGCTCAATTGCATGTACATACTGCATTTGATCCCGCTCAGAACCATTGAGCCCCTACGCTGGTACACCATCAAATCCTCACAGCCCTTCACTATTGGCTTTAAGTGTGAAGCACCAAGTATGCCTTGCGAAGCAAATACTCATAGCCATCTACTATTGGCTCTAGGTGTCAAGCACCAAGTATGCCTTGCGAAGCAAATACTCATAGCCATCTACTATTGGCTCTAGGTGTCAAGCACCAAGTATGCCTTGCGAAGCAAAGACGACCGGTGAAGAAGGTGGAGTCAGTCCTTGTGTCTTAAATACAACGATCTGCTATGATCAGACTATGGCTACCAGCTTCTTGATTTTACAAAAGACCATCTTCCAAGATGAGTGGACTCGAGGTACTTGGAGCGATAGCAGGAGGTATTCAACTAGCGAACTACATGATCAAGATTGCCAAGAAGGTACGACGTCTTTCGTTGGAGGTCAAGATTGCTAGGCGAGAAATTGGTGATCTTGCCGATGAGCTCTTCTGTCTTTCAAATCTCATGATCGACTTCGAAAAGGTCATTGCATATCTCAATCGGACTTCAACCGTATCCGATGACCGAAACAGACAAGCCAATGTTGCTCAAAGACTCAGTGATCAGACCGGAAAGTCACTGAGTAAACTAGGTCAACTACTAAAGGTGGCAGATCCTCTGCTCGATCCCAACTCGACTATTGGACAGCGTGGATACGGGCACTGGAATTGGTGGAGAGAAAAAGAGTCTGTGGTCTATCTCAAGACTCATATCATGGTTATCAAAGACACTTTGACCCTCTTTGTCGCAATTCTACTCCTACAGCAAACTATCGACGGAGTTGAAGTCCCACAGGGGTCTTTTTCTTCTTCCGAAATCATGTAAGCAACCAATTGATACTCCACATCAATTACACTAACACACGCAGGGCGTTGCGGATTGAGCTTATACGAGCAGGCCGCCGAAAGGTAAACAAAGGGATCGACAAGCTGCAGAACCTGTACATCCACTTAAACGATGCAAGCCTGGTGGCACGCATCGATATCGAGGATATCCTCTCGGTCGTGAACGACACGAAACTTGCGGCGCAAATATCTTGTAAAACCGCAAAGCTGGTGCAGGACTCGTCTGCCACACCCTCTACACTATCGAGAAACGCGTCCAGCTCCAACAGTCCGATCACTCCACGGGACCCCGATGGTATACGATGTTATGCTTCTGGTCGACAAAACTCAACTACTGAGTTCGATCTACCGACCACTCATAGTATGGAAGTACATCCAAGTTGGAATCCAAGGGGCTCGCTGAATCCTTTTGTGACCTCGGACTCTCTTGGAGAGGTGAGTGGAGAAACCAATGTTCGATCACAAAGTTTCCCAAAGTATCCATCGACACATACGCCGACACATACGTCTCGTCAAGGAGGACATGGAAACACGTCTCATCGACCCATAGTAACATCAGAGTCAGGCCAGTTGGAAAGCCATATGCAAACAAATACCCGCACGCACTCGCCTCACCAGCAAACCACTACTGGCAACCAAAAAGACCCGAAATCTTCGTCTGCGCCGCGAAACCTAAAGACAGAAAGGCATGATGTGTCAGGGGCGGCACATAATCGATACCGTGCCTATAACCCGTTCGAAAAATCATTACAATCTGATCGCCAGGCTCAACATAGCACAAATTCGAAAACTACTGGCGGCGTACAGTATCGCCCAGCCGGTCCTTCCAGTCAAAGTCACACTTGATGCTCCAATCTTGAAGCCGCGGATAGCACCTAGTTCTTTTAGCACAATGATAATTTCGCAAAACAATCTTCTTCTCACAGGCATTTCTATGCGATGTGCCTTGACCACGCGGTATTTGAACAACAGCCAATGAAGTGTGATGTCGGTTTTACTTTGTCGGAATAACGCGAATCGATCGGAAGCAAGCGGAAAGCTGCGGTCGCATCTTCCCAACTATCTCCAAGGTAAATCACCAAGTTCTAACTGGTACACTTGCTAGTACACCACTGAAAGAAAGTTAGTATAATGGAATATCGGGCCACAGCGGGCCGCCAACTCGATCTTCATGATAGAATTTATGGATGATAACTATATAAAGAGTCTACTGTCCGCTCCTCTAAGCCCAACAAACACTTGTACCCAACACACAAAACACATATCTACTCTCCTAAGACTGTCAAAAAAGTCTCTCCACCTTGCAAGCGACCAGAATCTACCAACACGTCAAACTTTTGGCAGCTCTCCCGTCCAGCATCTCAAGCATGCTTACTCAACTCACCCTCCTCCGTATCCTCGCCGGCGCAGCACTTTGCGCAGTCATTCGCGCATCGCCGCGCAGCACACCGGTCATCGTGTCTAGACTCGGCTCAACCACCGGTAGCGCCAGCATTCCGGGCCCGATCAGCTGTCAGCCTGCATACGTGTACCTCAACTGCACGATAGAATGCACGGTACCAATGTGTTACGACACGCCAGACCCGTATACTTGCTACAAGCAGTGTGAGGAGATGTGTCTCGAGGCGTCCACAATTGAGCAGTGCAAGGAGGCCCCGCCAAAGCCTTCACCTGCAGTTGATTGTGCGCAATCCAAGGACGAGGATTGTTGATTGGGGCTTGCGAATGGGGAGGTGGTCTCTAGGGGGGCCACATGAGATTGGAGATAGCCAGGACAGCAATTTGCGATTACTGGCAGATTGGGGGATCAATTATGGCATCGCTAAAATTGGATTGGAGGATTCTTGCGTTTCTGAGAGTCAGGTTCTTGAATAGAGAGCTTGGGGAAAGATGGTTCTTTGTAGTCTGTAGTCATAGAATGGAACTGTGGTGTTTGACATATGAAGTGCAGGTGTTCCCAAGTGACTACTAAAACACGTTTAAAATAAGCGCAAGGCTGGCTTGGGATGCCAGCTATACGATACAACGATAGCTTCATAAGGCTAGAAGTAAATCAAAAGATCTATCCTCTACTACGTAGTACCAATATATCTCTGGTATGGACCTCGGGAATGAGTTGAATTCTATTCCACATCCGGACCTAGCTTATGGCTAAGTAGCTACGAGTCTTCGATGCGACACCCTATGATTCGCAGGACGACTGAACACCACGATGCTTTAATACTTAAGCCCCTTATCCTAGAGATCTCACTATACTCATCACGCACGAGTATTGCCCCAGCTTCGTTCCATCTATGAAGCATGAGAAGGTATTTACCCTGTGATGAGCCGCGATTGCTGCGTGGCTTGAATTAGGGTCTGACATCATCATACATCGAACATCTGGTATTCTATATTTCAATTCCAGCTTGCTGCTGTTCCTACACTACTACGTTTGAAATGGATCAGTACAGCTTACAAATATTGTCTAAACTATGGCGGCCGCAGCTCCAGCACAACACTATCCTTCTCAGCACGCAGGTGTTTCTGAGCCAGGACATGCTTCACCGCAAGGCTACGCTCCCCAACATAACCACATTCCTCAGGATGGATACGCTCAAAATATGCAGCAGCCTTATGTACCAGCGCATGGGGTAGCTCCAATATTTCAGCCAAGACAAAACACAACTAGAGGAACTGGCATATTCCAGCAATGTATGGCAGTGCAGCCTACGAGCCTCATGATCAAGGAGAGGGTAATGTCCCTATCCAGTGATAATTTCGAAATCTACACCGTTGATGGTAAAATGGCTTTCAAAGTTGCTGGGAAGTACTTCTCCCTGAGCGGCCGCAAGGAACTATACGATAGCAACAACAAGCACTTGTTCACCATCCGCAAGAGGCATTTGACTATCCATACCACGTTTTATCTCGAGGATCCAGCTGGCAAGGAAATACTTGAGGCTAAGAGTAGTTTCGCAAGTACGTAAAAACGTTACGGTCATCTGAACCGTACTAATTTCCCGTGACAGTGTTTGGTTCCAAATTCACAGCTCGCTTCACTAGCCTTGACGGCCGCGCAGTAGAACTCAAATTGAAGTGCAACTTCTTCGATACAGCCCAGATCACAGATGCGAACAACCAGAATTTACCTCTTGCGCAGATTAACCGAATTCATTTTAAGAAGCGTGATTTGTTTCTTGGCCAGCAAGTCTATGAGCTGATTGTGTATCCTGGGGTCGATATGTCACTTATGGTAGCCATGTGTATCTGTTTGGATGAGAAGAAAAACGAAGGTAGCTAAGCGCTGTAACATCTTATTATCTCAAGTTTAGCGTTTTTAAAATGGTCACAAGTTACGTTACGATTATGGATGGGAAATAAAATGAGTTTTCTACTCTAGCATAGACAATATACCCTTCCAAAGCATGAGCTGTCCCTTTTTGTCTGAAGACTTGGTTATGATGGCACGATCATATATATGATTTGACAATCTCGCGATATTTTAAGTGATTGAGCTTATATGAATGCGGTTAACTCTGATGTGGATGGATCGCCTTGCCTAGGCCTGTGTTTGGTATCTCGTACAGATCAGATTGCGTTGGATACAGAGACAGTACTCTTGCATCTGCACCAGTACCATTTTGCGTTCTGCATATGATCTAACGATAAGTTCTTTCATAGGCGTGTAAGTGCGGATACATCGTCAGTCATACTTTTCTCATGTACTCTACACACTTCAAGACTTTTGGACGAGTACCCAATTTTTGATTTGATGTGTGATACTAATCCGTACATTGTCTAGCGGCACATTTTTCGCCTTTAGAACCCTTTTTAGGACGAATTGGATGGATCCATGTACAACAGAGATGGATGGATACAGGTCTAGCCTCGTCTAAGCGCCGAGCAGTCACTACACAGCCTTAGCCGCCTGAGGGGCAAACACTGTTTTATCGTCGCATAGATGCATACGAAGTACCTATCCCGGGACAGCAGAACATAAAAAAGATACTTCAGACTAACTCTAGCCTGAACTTTTCAAGTATTCCATGTTATTACCCTAGACTTTGCGATCGCTTCATGGCTAAAGGCGGAAGTTTCTATACGCCAGATAACAAGGTTTTCTATTCTACACACAGATATGATACCATTGATCCAACTCACCAAGCGATCAGACTGATAGAGTTGTCGCCAAAGTCGAGAAATGGCCTCCTTGATTGCCGCCTACTACCAGCTAAACCTTTGCGAAAGCTACGGCATAAGTATGTTACGCTATCATACTGCGCGGGAAGTCCGAATTCAGTTCATCCTATGCTAGTGAACGGCATACCCTTTAATGCTTTCGCAAACCTGGGCCATGCTTTGGAACAGGTTCTCCTCCATTGGAAACAACACAAATTCGGCAAGAGACATGCTCGACTGCGGATATGGATCGACCAGATCTGTATCAATCAAGTTGACATTGCGGAGCGATCTCATCAAGTTAGCTTCATGCGGAAAACATACGAACATTCTTACGAGGTTCTAATATGCTTATCGACGCCTCTCTTCGCCCCAAGACCGTACGATAAATTCGAACATTTCCACCACATGACCAATGCTCGAAAAGCCAAGCTGTTTGAGCGAGCTCTGCTGAAGCGTGAAATGGACAGTGATGACTTGTTCTCTGGGCATTATATGCTACCATTGGTGCAACTGCAATCTCTAGGCTTTCTCTACTTCTCGGAACTATTCAAAGCACCGTGGTGGCGACGAGGTTGGGTCTATCAAGAGTTCATTACATCCCGGCGGGCATGTTTCATGTACCTCGGTTTCTCAATTTCTTGGAAAGATCTTCAAAAGGTTTCGGCGGCTATGGACGAGCTTAGCAGCAGCTTTCGCTTGAAAAGCTACTGTCAACAACAACATGGCCAGCCTCTGATACCCTTGTCACTTTTTGATACTCCTGGATTCGAGGAAGAAGTGTCACATGCATTAAAACAACACCACTGTGCTGCCTGCTGCCTATATGAAGCATACTCTCGGTGGGACGTTGAGAATGAGAGCTACACATACATGTTTTTTACTAAGAGCCGGTGGAAGAATAGCATTGATATTGTGAGCCTCTTAGTTGGCTCAATGCTTTTCCTTACATCAGATCCTCGAGATCAAATGTTCGCTTTCATCGGCTTGGCCGATTCGAGATACAATTTCGCCCCGGACTATGCTGCCTCGCTTCCAGAATGTATACTGCAGGTATCAAAAGAGGTCTGGCGAATTGGCCACGAAAGAGACTTATTGGGATTGGCGACTGAAACCATGCTCCGATCACAATTTAGAGATGACTTGCCTTCTTGGGCGCCCGACTGGACTGTTCGAGGTTTCACGCCAGACCGTGTGACCCTCACAGTGAACGGCCACTTTCTGAAGGCTTACTCGTATAAGTATGTAGCATTTCGACGGCGCTCCGACACTATTTCCTTTCTGGGATACGTCATGGAACGAACAAAGGCTATATTCAGATCAGTTTCCCCTGATCCTTATGCTGCTTTAGCCCGAGCACCTAGGGGTCGCGTAGACGGGTCGACACTGTTGATCTCTGGATACTTTATCGATGTTATAGAGTCCACTCAGCTCCATATATCTGGTCGACTACCTGATGATCGCAATCCATTAAATTGTACCAGCGAGTTTCTTGGTAGTTATGACCTCAAGTTACCGCGTCCTTTGGATCCAATCCGCCGTGCGCTGGAAGGGTCTAAAGGGACAGATGAGCCGAAATATGACGCTGCTGCGAGCACGTCAGACTTCAGAGTCGTTCAACGTCGGATCGATCGAATTCGAGCATGCCCGGGGCGGCGACTTGCTGAGCCCGCATCAGCATCTTTACAGCTCTGTAGAACGAAAGCTGATCTGGCGATTACCACCACCAGCGATGTTCAGCCTGGAGACCAGGTGTGGCTTATAGCTGGAAGTGGTGTAGCCAAGGTTCTACGTTCGACGGACAAAGATCTCAAATCTACGTTTCGTGTGATTAGCAATGTCTGGGGCGATGTCCAGTCGTTTAGACAGTACCAGTTCACATTCGCCGATGATACTATGGATAGATATGACTCAGATGGGCGTTTTACACAGTCTCTCCGTTATTCTTATTTTATAGATGATTTTCCTACACAGATTCAAGGTTCTCCTTTTCTTATGGGCGATATCCAGCAAATAGGACTGGTCTGACAGGTATAAGAGGCAGATTTAGAAGAGCTGACACATTGCACGATAATACGTTAGCAGGAGCACGTATCAAAGAGTCACGTATATTATAACGTTGAATTTCGTGATGCGTCGCGTATGTAGGAGGAAACAATTTACCGCTTTATTGAAGTATATTGGACCAATCACAATGATTTACACAGAGTTGGTTCAGTCATTTGGATGGGCGAGTTGAGGGACACATAGTTCATGAGACGCACAATACGTTTTCGTAAGGAGTAAAAACTCTCTACGAATGGGCGGATTGGAGCAAGTATACATTATTCAAGGAGAATACGTCAGGAGAAATATGGTCTGGCAATTGTTATATAGAAAGCTCTATGGACAACTTCAGAGACATCATGGCTCAAGGCCTCTTGTATGTACGTTGTTGGTCTAGAATACTGCACATGAGATGATGGTTTTCAGAGAGTCCATGTATAGAGTACGTACCAACGTTCCACTTCATTCACGTCTCTATTTTCCACCCTGATTCTGCTGAGCATCGCAGTCGCGCAAGCCTTTCAAGATAGCTTGACTCTCAGAATAATCGCCTTGATCATCTGGGGGTTTGTCAGTACCGAGCCGCTGTACTATTTGAAAACTTACGAAACTTGAGGCCATAGGATGCCATGAAGTTGGGGTAACTGCCCCAGTTATCCTTTACGAATCGGGAATCACTCTGGCTGCTACCAGAGTTCGTGGAAGAGCTGTTGGCATTGCTCTTGGAGGAGCTGCTGGTATTGCCCGTGGAGGAGTTGTTGGAGGACATAACGACTTTTGTTAATTCTTGGATGTTAAAAGATGGAGGTTTGACAGTGGTCGTTCAAGGATCCGTATATCCATAGTTGCATGGGAAAGCTTGGCGCCCGATGTTCGCCGTGTCACCAACACACACGATTTAGTATAATCGATATTTTTATCTATTACCGCCATATAATACTTATATAGTACTAAATATTACTAAATATTAGTTCTATATAATCCTTATTATATCTCTATAGCCTTTATATTACTTTATATTATCTATAATACCTCTAAAACTATAAAAAAAAAGTAGTTATATAGAGATATTCTTACGTCTAGCTAGGTATATACCCCTATATTTAAAGGCGCTCTAGATAGATATAGGGGAGGTATTAGGGGTCTATAGTACTATATATTAGTTATACTACCTCTTTAATACTATACTATATAGTTATAGATACTATATAAGCGTAGTATAGTAGTAATAGATAAAAATGTCGATTATACTAAATCGTGCGTGTTGGTGACACGGCGAACATCGGGCGCCAAGCTTTCCCATGCAACTATGGATATACGGATTGTTGAGTGGTTGAACTGCCCGGTACGCTAAGAGGCCCCGGCTTAGTGGCTAGCCGCACGCGCCACGGTGGATACCGAGCCGATGGGGATCGGTCTTTGAGCTTAATTACCCCTGGAATCGTCATTCAGGATCGCAACCTCTCACTCATTCAACCTCAAAAATGAAGTCTTCCGCATACCTCACAACCTCTTCAGTCCTACTGAGCTGCTTTGCGCCCAGCGCACTTGGTCATGGCGATCATGGCCATGCGCAAGCACCAATGGGTGAAGTTGAGGGCGACTGGGCGACTAGGCACATGGCAGGTACGCAGCACCCAGACTTCGTGCACTGCCGACTGCACGAGATAGGCACTAATGAGTCGCCTAACAGAGGAGCATCACATCAACAACTTCGACCCAACAACCTTCTTCAAACTCCACGACTTCGACAGCACGGGCCGCTGGGGCCCAGACGATATCCGGCGCATCTACGGCCTGTACGACGAAACGACGGATAGCGTGCCCGAGAGCAAGAAGAGCGATATCGTGACGACTATTATGCAAATGTTCGATCACGATCTGTCAGGCTTCATCACGTTGGACGAGTGGCTCGAGGCGACGAACGAGCTGGGCAAAGTGCTGCCCGACTTCGGCACGGGGCCAGGGCATCACGGCGACGACGAGTATGAGTATGAGATTCACCACTTTGAGAAGTTTCATGGCGGGGACAATGTGAAGGAGGAGGACTTGACGCATCCGGAGGATATCGAGCATTTCAGGAAGCACGAGGAGAGGGAGGCAATGGAGGAAGCGTGGCAGAAGAGAGAGAGGGAGGGCATTGTGGTGGAGAACATCCCCACGAAGTTCAGGCGGTTTTGAGGGATAAGAGCGCTGCATCTTTGAGCGATGTTGAAGCATAGTACGGCGTGGATGCACAGGGGGCGTTTTTTGGATAGGAGAGGTGTGCTATATGTCGCATAGAAGTGGAGTTTGAGGCATATGAGCGTGGTATGGGCAGATGATTGAAGATGTGTACCATATATGGCGAGACTCAGGGGTCGGCAGCATGGCAGAAGAGGCGTAGCAGATGTCTGTATAGACTACTTTGGGCCGTGTTCGGTGTTCGGAAAGGTAGTGTTGATTCAATCTCATCAAAACAATGACCTCCACGAAACGCAGATACATCACAAGATAATGCAACACATCGGCGTTCATACCACCGATACGAACCAGTCTCCTGCGATGCCGCTCTTCTCGATCCACAAAGTCCGAAGGATCAAAGGCAACCAAATCCGCAAGTCTCAGCCCTACCCGCCCCCAAAGTGTACTCCCAAACACCAGCGAAACAAAGCACAGAACGAACAACCCTACAAGCACGCAAACCCGAAACAACACATCACCCAAAGCAGCAATGCGACCCCCAAAATCCACACAGCGATGATCGATCCTGACAGCACAGCAATGCATACCGTAACGAACCTCCATCACCTACCACCTACAACCTGCACGATCGTCCGCATGCCCGCAGCCCTACAGCCCAGCTATGCATCCAGATCAGCTCAACTACCGGCCTATTACAGTACATCTCTTATGCATCCCACGCATGTGCCTTCACATTTAGACGTGCAGTATCCCGGCCCCCGACGCAAGATGCAAGACGCAGTCGCCACGGCACGCTGCATAGGTATATACCTACCTATCTACAATACATACACAATCGCAACTACCCGATCCGGGAACCCATGCAATGCATGTCGCAGCCCTACAGCCCTACGGCGCTGGCCGTTACTCACTCACCCGCCCGCTCACTCGCTCACTTTCCTCATTTGCATGCATCACCGCTCCAATTAGCCTCTCTCTCTTTCTTGCTCTCGGATTAGTCTAGGCCCGCCGATCTAGGTAGGGCAGTTAGATGTGTAGGGGAGCTATAAACAGCACCCTGGATCGTGTCGCACTATTATACGCCCCTATAGGATCATGGACGTATGTGTTGTATCTGATTCGTCGGCTGTTTGAAGGACGAGAGCAGGTAGGGACGGGAGAAGTCCATCCAGCACGTACAAAGCTCTGCGACACGGACAGGTGGACGGGACACTACCCATCTCATCGGGTTTTACATTTCCGTTTTCGTTTCAGTTCATAGTTCCATCTCCATCACCATCACTATCACCAATCCCATTAGCTGAACGATGTTTAAATATAACCACCTACGTAACATACACAAATCCATATACATACACCCATCCACACATCAAAATACACAACATGCATGCAAGGCACAACCATACACACAACCCTACAAACCCTACAAAACCAACACCATCAAACGACGCAAGGCAAGACAGCACAGCACAACACAACACAAGCTATCCCCTCTCAAGCTCCCCAATCCCATCTCCCAATCAATTAAATCCCACGAACCACAAAAGAGCAAAAAAACCCTGCCCGCATTCCAAACCCCCAATAGGGACTAAAATATCCAATAAAGCACCACTCACAAACAGAGAACGAAAAAACAAAACTGCCCTAGTATATCTGTATCTATATCTATATCTATATCTATATCGTATGTGCACAATCCCCGAGAGACTTGCGTTGCGTTGCGTTGCGTTGACTTGCGTTGCGTTGCACTGGCACTGGCACTGCGTTGCATCGCACCGCATAGCACAGCCTCCCCGCCTGCCCGTTCAGTTCACACCGAGTGCTATAATGAGGACGTACGTGGGCGCGGGGTTAGAGGGGGGGCCGGGAGGGTAGGGGCCGGGAAGGGGCTGTACCACCACCACCACGGTCACCTAACTCGACCACGACCTCGTATGCCACAATTCTCGTATTCACCAATTGAATTAAATGAAGAAAATACCTTGCCTTGCCTTACCTTAATTACCTACCTACCAATAATTAGATGCAAAAGCCAGCCAGCCAGCTAGCTAGACGGGTAAAGTCGCGCGGAGACCGGAGGAAATAAACACCACATCATACAACATCACATCATACCATACCATAACCACATCGTCCCACATCACATCACACCCTAACAAACAAACCGCCGTAATAGCGAAATAAGAAAGTCCAGTCGGTTAGAAGGTCTATCATGTTTAAAAATCCTACATGTTTTGTGTAATATAATCCCCTCAAAACCATTAACCAGCATCCAATTGGCACTTTGGCTGAGCGGTTAAAGCGTAAGACTAGAAATCTTATCCCTTCGGGGTCGCAGGTTCGAGTCCTGCAGGTGTCGTATCAATTCTTTTATTTTGGGCATTTTTGTTTTCCCGTGTGGGTGTGTGTGTGGGATGATTGGGGCGCGCACAGACGCGTGGGTACGTACCGGACTTGGTGACTGCGTAACGCTCGGGAAATGGTTAGTCCGTTATGTCTTACTTCTACACAACTATTATGATGTAATATATATATTTATTTACGTCCAAAGGTTTTCGCAAGCAGACATTATTTCATGCTTGAGTGATAGATAGATAGAAGGATGACTGAGTGATTAGGATGTTTCAGATTTGTGTTCAAAGTCTGGATATATTATCATATAGCATGCTATACCATGTCTACGGAGTAAATGTGTCCGACAGACATGTGCTGCTCACTTAGGGTGAGGAGGTGGTGAAGAATGTTGCACGCTATGCTGAATCCGACATGGCATGCATACTGTACCACAGCGATATATGTAGCGATGAAGAAGATGAAGAGCTCTGCATCAATTGTTTTGTTTCTACATTCTTTGCATTTTGTTGACGGAAGATCTCTCCCGCTCGATATGTTGTTATGATAATAACAACAAACGTTGGTAGCAGGAGCGAACGCACGAGCAAAGCAGTCGTAATATCTAGGTAAGACGGTCAATAGACTTCCCACAGACTGACGTTGCCATCCTTTGAGCCGGCAGCGACCCAGTGCGTCAACCTGGCCTTTTCCTCCCTTGCTTGCTGGGTTTTGGAGGTCCCTTGCAGCAGGCCGCGACCTGACGGATGCACGACTTTCTGCATCACAACATCGTCGGCGGCAGCGGCAGCAGAGGGCCCGCGATCCGCATCACATATGTCATTGCGGGGTTGTTCAGAAGTACTGGAAGTGGTGTGCAGGGAGGCCACGTTTTCGCAACCGGATTCATGGTTGTGGAGAGTTTGATCGGCTGGGTCCGAACGGGCGACATGACTGGGACGAGGGTTGGTACCGAGGATGGGCGCAAAAGCAACGGCGTAGCAGCCCTGCATGTGCCATTTGAGCACGGCGAGCTCCTTGAGGGTCTTTGCGCTGTATATGCGCACGCGGGCGTCCCATCCGGCAGTAGCTAGGATGCGGGAGTCGGAACGGACGGAGAGAGATTGGGCGCCAGAGTGGCCTGTGTTGATGGCTTTCAAGGGGGGAGAGAGGGACGGCAGGGAGGCGGGTGCGTTCTCTGCCGTGGAGGATGGTGTTGACTCGTGTGTTGTTGGGATGAATGTCGGGTGATCTGGGAGCGGATGGGAGGAGAGGTATGGATCTGCTGCCGAGGTGAAGAATGTTTTGTGCGTCAGAGAGTGGTCGATGGATAGGACTGGCTGACTGTGTGGTTTTGAGATGTAGACTGGCGTCGAGAGGTAGTGCATGCCGTTTCGTGTCAAATTGTGCACAACGACATGGCCGCTCTCGTAGCCGGCCAGCAACAAGACCGAAGTAGAGGTATTCACGAGCGACAATGCCATAGACATGCCTACAGAAAGACGTAATTGGAACAAGACCAGCATGTAACGTAAGGATACAACATACCAGTGTCTGTTTTTGGTATGACGGGCACGATGCATAGACAACGTTCAGTCGGGAGTTGAAAGACGTTGACTTCCTTATCGTTAACACCCGGGACGGCAATCAGAACCGGATCTTCGTCGATTGCCTGTCGATCTGGAGAATGCTGATCTGAAACAATAGTCTCCCGGCACATGGCAAAGGAGCAAAAGTTTAGAGTGTTTACAGCCAGTGAATGTTGAAGCCAAGGCTTCAGCTGATTGGAGGAGGCACCGTCAATTGGTAGGACGTTGGATAGGCGCGGCTCATCGTTATCGCGCAGCAGCCAGACCCTGAGGCTCGAGTCACGACCATGCCTGAAACAAGTCAGCGTTACTCTGCGGCACAGTTGAGGAGGAGTGGAGGAGAAGAAGGAAAGATGCTATTTTGAAAGCAGAAAGATAGCGAATTCGGTATAGGCAAGGAAGATGCTAAGAAAAGGGCATAAGGCATGGCCCGTGCGAAGGCGCAGTGCAGCTCGACAGCCGAACAACACAGCATGTCAGTCGTAGGGCAGAAAAGAACAGAAGTGGATTAGGACAAGAGAGTAGTAGAGAGTAATTAGGTGCAAAAGGGAAAAAAGGACGGAAAAGGGAGCGGTACGTGATTATTCGATTGGCTCCCCACACGTTCGATCCAAGAATAGAAGCGTGGTGAGCAGGCCACACTGCCACAGCCCTCCTCTGGGCAACCCCCCACAACACCATCCAGCCATCACCATCACCGGTCAGCAGGCGGCTATTGTCGCGCAAGAACTGGACAGTCTGAATCTGCGCGGCATGTCCTCGCAGAACGTAGGTAGGCTGGAGCGGTGGCTGACTAGATGATTGTTGTTCGCGCGCATGCGTGATGGTATCTTTGGAAGCCATGTATGTATGTGTGGATGTGGACGGACAGGACAGGACCCCAGTATGCAGCAGAGGGCATCGTCATGAAGAGCGCTGCGATCAAGGAATGGACGCGCGGAGTTGCGCGGATAAAGCTAAAGGGAGATGTTTGACATGGCGTCTATAAAGTGAATGTGACGATGTTGGATGATGGAGATGCAGATGGAGATGAAGAGTCGGAGTGGTAGGACAGGCGGTAGTTTCAGGTTGTTTGTTGTCTATGAGAGAACCTCTACAGGCAGCCCGGAGCGATCCATCTGGGCGGCGGCGGGCAGTCCAAACGGGTAGGAATTCGACCAGCAAACAGCGAACAGCAGCCCGCAAACGGCCATCAACAGCCCGCGAATTAGTGGGTGATCGGGGGGAGTCATGCCCCGGCAGTTAGGCTGGCTGAGGGGCTGGTGAAGAGACGCCAGTCCGGCACATCTAGCATCCCTGGATAATAGTCCTTGCTTGCAGTGAATGTATCCAACATCCAAAACATCACTCTGTCAACTCCATCATCATCATCATTGCCATCTCTCCCCTTCCATTCACGATGTATCCTTGCATCCCAATCTGCCATGGTAATAATCATAATCATCCTCCGATATGGCAATGCTTGAAGCTCGTCGACCCATCGTCTACCCTGGTCACATCCTGATTGAATATCCACTCCTGATGATTACGTCAAGTCCATCAATTATCCAATACATGCGGAAGAAGTACCATCCGTTGGTAAGTGGTGAGTCTCCTACTCCTGACAACTCATTTTCTACAGTATGTGTGATCCCCAAGCCAGACACGGCCAGTCGCTTGGTGCGTACATTTGAGCCCAGCCAGCGTAGCGGATCATGAGATGCCAGTCCCGAGTCACACGACAGAGTTGAGGCTGCTGTCACGCTGTCACGTATGGATAGCCCCTGTATATCGAATATCTATTTCAGCGTGCACATGTGTTGATTCAGGTCAGACTGAGACGGCCGTCTGCCCCACCAGTCTCTCTCTATAAGCGCTGCGGCATTGTTTCGGAGTGGTTTGGAGCTGCAGTGATGGAGGCTTAGGTGATGGAGTGATGTGATGTGGATGTGAGTGAGCAGTCAGGTATGTGTGCAGGGAAGTAGGAGTAGGCAAGACGTGCAGGCACCAATAGCAACGGCAAAGAACAATGAAGAGCCTTCGATGAGCAGCAGTAGAGGAGAGCATGATGGCATGTTTCCCGGTCCTCTGGAGTAGACAAGGGACAAGGCTGGCCAATCTGACAGCTTCGCCCAAAAACAATGATGCCAGCCAGCTATCTATCCATGGTGAGTTATTTTGGGAATTGCAGTGTCCGGGGGGTGGAGGGGGGGGAGCTTAGTATGCTGCAATCCATCCTTCACACCCACCACCACCAGCACCACCACCACTACTACCATCTTGCACCGATCGAGGTGCTTGTAGTAGTCTTGTAATAGAGTGTGGGTTTAGTCAGATGCAGACGATGCAGACGCAGACGCAGACGCAGCTGCACGCCAGCACCACGGCAGACAAAAGACTGATGCTGAGTGGGCGGAGGGATGGTGAAGGAGGGGGAGGGGGAGGGGGGGGGGGGGGGGGGGGGGGGGGGGGGGTTACCCTGCGATCACCATTCCACTGTTCGGTGCCGCGCTGGCGGCTCGCAGCTTTTCTTCCGTGATGCGCATACACTTCAGCATGCCATCTATTACTATCACACACACATACACACATACACAAACCTACTACTTGTGAGCAATAATTGGAAGCATCCTCGGCACGCACAAAAAAAACCCTACTTTAGTACGCTGCATGCAAGACGCTGCAACAGCCCCCCCTCTGCTCACGCTTGATACTCTCGTTTGGGACTGGACACGGTGGGCTGTGTATATCGGGAACCTACTGCTACTCTTCCATACGGCTTTAATATTAGGATGCTTCTCTGTCCATGATACCTTTCCCCTCTCATTGTTCCCGCACTACATCAACATCTGCACCAACATCAATTGACTAATTCGCCAGAAGACCCTCTATCAAATATCCGACCATCTTCCGTATAGGATCAGCGCGAATTGCTCCTAGACGTTCGAGAACCCATCGAGAACAAGCTTAAGGGACTAGCTCAAGGCACATACCGTCCAACCGACACAGCGTGTACCTGATCGATTCTCCGCCTGTCCAATCTGCGGTGCGGGCCAATCTGAATACATACGCAATTCATCGCCAATCACTCATTGGCCACGCAGCAAACACAGCTGTTCAATCTCGCGACCGTCATAGCTGTTGCATCGTTCCCTCACAAACAATACGACTCCTTGCAGAACGAACGCAGCTCCGTGTCACAACAGCCCTGCCGGGTCATCATCCTCGCACCTCGCAGTGCCTATACTTGCCCTCTGCTTTTGTGTGTGCGCCTGTCGAGGCTCAAAGAGTGCTCCTTGGCCATAAGCTGGAAAGGGAGAAGGAAAGGTCGAGGTAATTTAGGAAGTCGAAGCATCCGTCTTTCGCTGGAAGCAGCCTAGAACTCTCGACAAATCGACAGTGTTAAAGCTGCGTTGGCCCAGACCGAGTCCAGCAGCAACAGCAGCTTGCCCTAACGTTAAGCTGCATACAAACGACTGCTCCAGAATCCTAACCCTCCCTGCGTCTCCGTCCGCCCCCTCTCCACCCACCGCCTTCACTCGGACTGCTAGGACTCCTGAGACAAGATAGCAGACTGCGCAAGTCCACGATCTACAACAGGAAGATTGTGCTGCCATCAGCGAGCTGTCGTCGGGACAGAAAAGAGTTGCAGAAGGTTGTGGTTGTGTGTGTGTTGTAAGTGTGTCTTGGCCGATCGCCTTAAACTCCTCCGCACTCCACACCACGCGCTCTCGCCTCAGCTTTCCCCGCCGCCGTCATTCCGCATCCGGCCTAGCTCATTGCTCGTGCCTGCTCAGTCCCAGTGCTGCAGGTGGGAAAAGAAAGTGAAGCAGAGCTAAAATCGATTAAATTACTTACGTGAACGCGCGCTGAGCTGGTTCCGCCTCGGTGGTGCTGTAATTATCTTCGTTCCATTCTTCGTCTTCGTCTTCTTCTTCTTTCTTTCTACCAAACGAGAGAGGCCTGCTCGTCCCTCTTCCTGTAAGCTCTTCAAGAGCTTCAGGTTACGGCTTTGTTGCCTTCGCTCAATCTTTTCTCTCCATTCCCGCCCTCCGTCGTTCCGATCCTCTGCGCCCAGGCGTCATCATTCACCCTGCACCGTACCACCCCCGCGACCCTACTACATCCGGCTATTCGATCCTCCGTTTTGTATAGACTTTCTCCCGTATACGAACCCCTGCGAGATAATTACCAGGATTCTCCACGAATGCGGCCATCTGAAGATATATCCTCCATCAGGTTCGCGCCCCCACAACACTCTTCACTTCCTGCTACTATCGCCAAAACACCTCCGCAGTCGTCATCGTGGCTACGTCAATTGACATTCAGGGTTATTATCAACCCACCGTGGAGTACTTTTACACCACAAACTATTACAACCCACCCACAAATATATCCGCTGTGACGACTCCAGATCTGACATACGCGAGCGACCACACAAATCAATTGCCTCGAGGGCGCAGCGCGAGCACAGTCTCGAGCTTTGCTCTTCCAGCTGCGCCAAACCCGGTTCCGGTTCGGGGAGGAGGCCACAAAAACCGGAAAACGTCATCTGCCGGCGTAAAAAAGAGCTCGGTTTCACATAATCGTCGTCAGTCGGGTGCGATGGCAGACAACGACCGTGGAGGCGCAGCTTCTGCTCCGGGCGGCGATGCGCAGGCTTCTAAGAAACCGAAGCGTGTACGGACAGGCTGTCTGACGTGCAGAGAACGACATCTGAAGTGTGACGAAGGATTGCCTAATTGTCAAAACTGCACAAAGTCGAATCGAACTTGCAAGCGCGGTGTACGCCTGAACTTTATCGACACGAAATGCGAGGCGATTCCAATCATTCCACAAGCGCAGGACTGGACTGTCCAATTCCTTGACGAGTCCCGGGACATCGCGTCTGAGTATAAAGGCGGGCTCAGCAAGTATAGCTTGCCAGAGACAGAGCCTGTCACTGCCCTCACTCATGATGCTCCATTCGACTTTTCCACGAACAATACACTACCCGCTCCCACAGTCGCACATCAACCTTTACCACCAATCCAAGGCATCCTTCCTGAGCCTTATCAGGAAGATCAGTCTCAGCAGTTAAGTTGGGAACAGCCGAGGCACCCTCAGCATCACCCTGCGCCCTCAAACACGGAATCGACTTACTCACATACCCCCCTTACAAACCTACCACAGTCTGCCTACAGCGTCGCCGATCGAACAGTTGCCCCAGCTGATGAAACTAGAGACTACCTCACGTCGCAAGACGAAGTTCTGTATATGCAAGTCTTTGTCGAAGAAGTGGGCCTGTGGATGGACAGCATGGATCCGCAAAAACATGTACGCCCTCACTGCTACCCAGTTGCATGATCACTCCAGCTAACAAGTGCCCGTAGTTCTCGCGGCTGTTGCCTTTTCACTCATTACATGAGCCGATGTTACTCAATGCGTTCCTTGCATGTGGTGCACGACATCTGACACTTGTCAACGCAAAGTACAGTGAAGACAAAGCGCTGCATTTCTACGATACCGCAACGAGATATCTACTTAATTCGCTCCAAAATCCAAACCGCAACACCATCATCTGTGCCACCACAGCCGTCATCCTGAACGTCTATGAGATCATGTGCGAGAAGGCTCTCCAGCGTATGAACCACATTGCCGGTGCCCGTGCTTTGATCAAAGAGTGCGGATGGAACGCAAAGTCAACTGGTGTTGGCGCTGCGTGCTTCTGGCTGAACGTTGGCATGGAGCTGCTCAGTTGTTTGCACTTTAATTGGCAGGTCGCATGGGATCCAGATGACTGGGGTGTCGATATGGACTTCCACCGGGAGACCGAACCTGGTCGCGAGGAGATCTGGACACATCGTATTGTGTATATTGTTGCCAAGATCTGTAACTTTCGCTCCTCGATCCCCAGATACCAGGACTCCTCTCCGCATAACGAACAGATGCGTTTGCAGAGCAGGTACAGTGAATGGAGGAAGCTAAAGGATTGGTGTGATGCTTGGAACGACAACATTCCAAGAACCATGCATCCAATGGCTTATCTCCATCCTGGGCAGACGATATCCCAATCGGCCTTTCCCGAAGTCTGGCTGATCAAGCGCGCCACAATCGTTGCTCGATTGTTCTACCATACAGCCATGGTGTTGATGGCCCAGATCAACCCACTGATGCCGGTTGAATCCAACGAGATGCACGAATTACAAAATCGGCATTCACAACAAGTCTGCGGCATAGTTGCTCACGTCAAGGACAGGTTGGTGACAGACCCTTTCATTCGTTTTCAGTACAAAGTCATCCTCGCAGTCATTCCTAACATAGCCCAGGGGTGTCGCCAGCGTCGCTCTTCGCTCTCTTGCCATTGCCGCCGAGTGCCTTACGACTCGTCAAGAGCAGGAGGAGGTCCTGCAGATTTTCACCAAGATTCGTAAGGAAACCGGCTGGAACGTTGGATTCGTGTACAAAGAGCTCAAGGAGAAGTGGGGTTGGAACGCGGAGACGTCGCCATCCCAAGCCCAGCCCCCTCGGCAGACACCTCCAACTCATCACACACAGCCATCACCACATCTCACCATGCCAATATCATATCCATCGTCGAGCACAGGTCCAGTGTTGACACTTCAGCCTTCGACCTCGATGTCTTCCGCTCCAAATCAAACACGTCGCCGTCCTCAGCCGGGCATTCTCAATCCAATCTTATCACACGCCGATTTCACCATGCCGCACCATCCCTACCAAAGCCATTACGTGGCACCAAACCCACTTTTGAATTCATCTCAGTCTCAACAATTTTTTTGATCTCTTACTCATAGCGATACGGTTGGAGATTCCTGGCATGTTCGCATACGACGGCGTTTTTATCGGCCTGAACGAGTACGATAGCTTGGCAGGCTACGGAAAAGATCAATACTGTAATGACTGGTCATATTGGGAGCCTGCAGGTACATGTTCATCAGTTTCATTGCTACGTTTTCTTTTTTCTTTTTTTTTCATTCAGCTCGGCTCAGAGTTCGTTGTAGACTTTCATTGGCTGTCTAGATCTCTTTCGTGCTACGATTTTTTTTAAACAGAAATACTTTTCCATTTGTCTATATATCTTTTCAAATTATGGTACGACTTCCTGAGCGTGTTGTGTTTTATCTTTCTTCTTCATCTTCTCTGTATCATTAAGTTATATCGACGCGTGAAGGCACTGGCATGGTGTCTGGTACTGGTACTGTTTAATGTCTTCTCGCGTCGATGAACGCCATTTCGGTTCTGTCTGCTGCATTTATAGATACACTGTTTGGGGAGGTTTTGAATATCTGTCATCTTGGAGGCGGCAGGCCCTGCACAATCTTATGGAAGGATGGTAGGGTTTAAAGTCGGAGCATTGGGCGGCAGGCGTTATCTGCCGGGGAAAGCTTTTTTTGGGGGGGTTGCGACAAAGGACGACGTCGACGCATTGTACATGACGGGGGCTGCGTGTGAGTAGCATAGAAATGATACCAAGATACCTGATTCAATAATTGAATTACATTTACTGAAAGTTTCTCCTTTGAGTGAGGCCAAGAAAATAGAAAATATGTTTCACTTTTGGAGCGAATCTTACTAACCCTACCTACCATGTAGAATCAAAACCGATCTGACGATTCGCATGCTGTGCGACCGAACCCCCAAAGGGCTGACCACTTAGGTTCTATCAATCCTATTTACTACTCACTACTCACTACTTAGTATCTACTATTCACTATCTACTCTTCACTACCAACTACCTCCTCTTGTAAGGCTACCACCACCACCACCACCACCACCACCACCACCACCACCAACAGGCCCTACTGCCAAACATACGTAAACCCAGCCCGATCACACGACACCACCATCCCATACGGCCACTCCACCAGCGCCACATCCATAATCTCATCCAAATGGCTCTGCAACAAATGCTGCTGCTGCACACTCACCACGCCCGTCTTGCCCGTCTTGCCCGTCCCTGTTCCCGTTCCCGTGCCCGTCTTCTTCCCCTTCCTCTCCTCACTACTAATACCACTACCACCAGCACGACCCCCAGCCTTCTCCACCACAACAACCGTCTCCCCGACCCCGACCGTCCCTCCTATACTCCCCTCTGCCCTCCGCACTTCATACGCGGGCTTCCCCTCTTCGTATTCCAGGCCGCTGATGACAGAACTGGTATTCCCACTCCCCGCCACGCCAGCGCCAGGATCCACACGTGTGCCGTCCCAGAAGCGGACTTTCCAGTCTGGGCCTGCGCTGATGACGAAGAAGCCCTTGGGCTCACTGCTACTACTACTACCACTGCTGCTGTCAGCAGGGACATGTGCGCCGACGGCGATTGCGCGTACACCGCTGCTGGTGCTGCTGGTGCTGTTGTTGTTACTGCTGGTGCTTGAAGGCGCGGGCTCGACGGAGCCGGCGAAGCGGCCTAGCATGCCGCCGGGGCGTTCGTCGTCGATGTCGATGAGTTCTGGGGCGCGGAGGGCGGTGGATTTGGAAGTGGTGGGGGTGGAGATGGCGGGGGTGGAGCCAGGGCTCGGGGATGGATGGGGGTGAGCGGCGGCGCGGAAGACGAGGGAGCAGGTGCGTTTGTCGAGGTCCCAGACGGAGATGTCTGTGGGGCCGGAGCCGCCGGCGATGATGATGCGGCGGGCGGCCTTTGAGGAGCGGGAAGAGGGAGAGGAGGAGGGAGGGGAGGGGTAGAGGCAGATGCGGTTGATGGGGAGGGCGGCACGGAGACCCCAGGCGCGGAGGCGGAGTTTGAAGCGCAGGTCCCAGAGGACGAGGACGCCGTGGGAGGTGCCGGCGAGGAGCCAGAGGCGTCTGCGGTCGAGGACGAAGGCGGAGAGGGAGCCGTGGTGGAGCGGGTTTCTGAGCTCGTAGAGGAGGGCCATGGTGCGGAGTTCGAGGGCGAGGATGCGGGAGGCGGAGGTGGCGAGGATGAGGATGGAGTGGGCGTCGAGTTTGTAGTGTTCGGACCAGGTGGTGTGTTCGTTGGGGGTGTCGAGTTGGTATTCGCGCAGGACGAGGATCTTGCCGTAGCGGGTGGTGTCTTTGATCTTGGTGACGGGGATCTTGAGGATGGTGATGCTGCCGTCGGAGCCGGAGACGGCGAGGCAGTGGGTGTTTTCGAGGAAGCAGAGGCTTGTGACGGCGGCGCCGGGGGAGAGCGTGTAGGTGAGGCGGGACCGGTGGGTGAGGTTGCGTTCGAGGCGTTCCGTGTCCCAGATCTTGACGGACCCGTCCGCGGAGCCGGTGACGAGGAAGACGTGGTCTGGCGATACGGCGAGGCGGGTCACTGCTGCGGTGTGCTCGCCTAGCATGGCAACGAGCACGCCTTCGGGACGCCAAGGGGTGTTGCTGGTTTGACCTGTGTCGCGACGGATGGGTTGCCGCATGCTGAAGTTGGCGACGGTAGGGCCGAATTCTGTGTAGTCTACCGGGTAGTTCTCCAAGAAGAGCGTGTCGAGCAGCTTCAGTATACTTGGGTCATGCCCGGTATATGAATGCGCTGACTGGTATCTGATCGTTTTCGGGTCGATCTTGTTGCGTTCCTGGGCGATCGCGAGAGGCGGAGAGGCAGCTCGACGTCTTGTTGATGCGTCCCGCGACGAACCTCCATCGACTTTGCCGAATGCATTGGCTGATGTTGTCGATGTTTCGGCATAGGCTTTGCTCCCCAAGTCCCCTCGACTCAGGAGACTGATGGCACTGCCCTTGTACCAAATCCCAAGACCGTTCTCACCAAGTTTGATGGTACCTACAGAGCCTACTGGAGACTGTTCAATTGGTGAGGCCTGGCTACGGGACTTGCGCATTTGCACAGACTCGCGTCGACTACCTTCGTCGGTGGAAGGCTCGTCTGTAGGGATTGGTGAGGTCGCTTGCATGGATGTGTCTGAGGCACGCCGCTTGCGATCCTCTCGCGCAAGTCTTTCTGCACGACTGTTGATATGTGAGGCTCTCCTATGCGCCAGCGGGTCTTCTGCATTGGTGGATGCATCCAGCAAAGCATCTGTGATCGTCCGCGGACCCTTATCGTCGTGTTGTTTCGCGCTATTGCCTTCTTCGAAAGCCTTGTTAATTTCATCAAAGAAAACTGTTTGAAGGTTGATCTTGAGATCGTCAATGAGATTTATGACGCGATTGAACTGTGTAGGTTCGTCTTCGAATTCTGGCTTCGCTCTCCGATGAGACACGCGCCATATGTACTCCCGCAAAGCGAGAAGTTTGACCTCGTCTTCAACTGACATGGCTGCATTTCGCAGGCGTGTGAGCCATTGCTCATCTTCCTCGTTCTTTTGCATGCGGCTCAAAGCCTGTGGCCCAAGATCTTTCGCAGATACCGTGGGTATAGTTTCATCCGCAGATCCAAAAACGAATGTCTTCTGTTGCCTCGCATGAGCCCAGAAGAGACCTTTGTCTGCAGTCAGGGCCCAATTCGAGGCCATCTCAAGTACAAGCCTTGGTAGTGGCTTTTTCAACGCGTCGAGTAGCCGTGATTCGGAGAGATCAGAAGGAAGAACTTTGAGATAAGGCTTTATCAGTGGAACTACTATGCAGTGGCTGTCTGCGACTGAGAGATAGGTGGTGGCAGCAGAGACAAACTGCGCTGCTGCTTCGCGTATCCAGGGGTTTGGATGCATGGTGAACCGCGCAACAACATCGACCAGTTCCCACGTCTTGGACTTTTGGAACAACCCCAGCTCGGCCATAGACGATAGCGATCTAAGGGCCCGCTCCACAACGAATTCTTCCGGATCAGTCAACGCTTGTACCATGAGAGGAAGTATGAATTCTTCCAGACTCGCGCCTCCAACATACGTGGCAACGCCGACTATGGTTTCGAAGAATGCACACTTCAACATCCAGTCCTTGTCGTTGAGATATGTATTCAAGTGACTCAGAATGACGTCGCTGGCCTTTGTACTTCCAAAGAAAACACATAACGTTGACACTGAGCCGAGAAATGCTCTCCGGACAGCTGAGTCAGTATCTGCTAACAAAGCTGTAGTCTGGGTTTCGAATTGATTCACTAGATCCATTCGTGCCACATCAAAGAGGTTTTGATAGACGGAATCGCTGATGGTGTCGCTCTCTGCTTCCGGGTCGCTTGTTGGCAACGTCCCGTCTGCTCTTAGAGCCTGCATCATATCCAGAAATCGGGCTGCCGTTGTTGCCAAAGGTGCAAGACATGTCGCATATGTCATTCTAATCAGAGCGCTGGGCTTTGACTTATGACCCGGTACAAATGGTTGAAGGCGAGGCATTATGTACTCTGGAAATATGGATGCGTTGATCGGAGACACAACATTGACCGTGGTAAGCTGCATCATATCAGTAAGGACTTGGCAGGGGGGCGCGGTGTGATCATACCAGTTGTGTCAAAGTTCGTAAAGCTGCGACCTTTACCAGATCGGAGGGATCCACCAAAAGCGACATAATGTACGGTACAATACGGTCCAACTTTGCCTCGTCTGTAGTTCGCTCGCCAAAGGCAAGTAATAGTTCACAAGCTTGAACTCGGGCACTGGCGCGTGCAGTGCTACGAATAGAAGATACAATGAGGGTTAGAAAGATCAATGTACCATCATCGACTGCTGGATGGGCGACCTTGATCTGACGTTTGTAATTGGGGATGGCGATATGTAGGGGAAACAAAGACCCGGTTGCTCTAGGTGCTGCATTCACAGGTTTTGACTGCTCTGGTCCGTTGTCTGACCCCAGGAAGTACGAGATCTTGTCGAAGTCATTGTAGATCTTCTCAATACGGTCGTCAGATTCGCCAAAATTTTCATGTCCAGAACTGACTGCTTTTCTGCCCGATGTTGGATCTGTAATGGCATACATATATTGATGCAGAAAATTGTAGAAGTAGTCAGGGAATGCCTTTTTTCGCCAGAAATTGAGATACTCATCGGCAGCATATCGTGCTTCTGGCTCGACTTGAATCATGTGACGGACCAATTCACGAATGTCTTTGTCGGTAATCTTGTTTAGATGCACGTGATCTGGATCATACTCTCCTTGGCGATATTTGAAGATCTGGCTTAGCGAGAAGATAGGGGTCTCGAGGAACAGCTCGGCGATGACACATCCAACGCTGAATATATCCATCGCCCAGTTGATACGGCCTGAGTCATCTGGTTGCGTCCCTGATGACAAGAATCTCTCCGGGGCTAGATAGCACGTTCTGCGACCAGAAATGTCGAAATAGAAGGAGAAGTCGGCTGGGTTGTCTTCTGGTAGGTAAGTGGGCTTGAAGGAGGACGAAAAGTCGGACAAATATAGCCATCCCCACGAGGTCACAAGGATGTTCTCGGTTTTGATGTCGCCGTGGTAGATGTTACGCGCATGGCAGTCTCTGACGGCGCAAAGCAGCTGGAAAGCAATCCATTTCTTCTCAATATCTTCCAGGAAGGGACGCGTACTGTTAACATGAGCATATTGGATGAATATCAAAATCACGACTTACCTCATACGATCGTAAAGTGAGCTATGGATGTACTGTCGCACCAGATAACCGTTTGTGCCTGTCTCTAGAATCCGATGATAACCCAAAGCATTTGGAACTTCTGCGAGGAGTTTGCGCTCATCTAGGTTTGGTCAGGAAACGTTACCGAGAGGCTCATGGACGACTATACACAATAGTATCTTCACGTATTTGCTCAGTTCCATACTTGTATACGCTTTCATAACGACCTTTGCGACGACCAAACCATCTCTATGCCGAGCACGAATAGTCTTCATGAACCGAGCATTCCCAAGAGACCTCTCGTATGTCAGATCGGCCAGCTCCTGGGCATCGATACCGGCTGACCCAGCAGACAGAGTGGTGACTGAGTAGCCTTGGCCCATGTTGACGGTCGATGCTAATGCTGCAAAATGACAGGCAGGTTTGCGACAAGTCTATCATCGATTCATCTTCGACAGTTGCAGCGGTGATGGTTGGCTTGTAGGCCTTTGCGCCGTCGACATGTATGATTCCACGGCAGTCGTTTGTCTTCACACATGGACAGTCTAGTGAATATCTGACGAAAGAATTATGAGTTACACTGTCCACTTGCTGTTGCTGTTGCTAGTGCTGTTGCTGTTGTAGTAATTAGTCCACGCGGATACCTGGCACGTGGTGGACCAAATGCCAAGCCTTCCGCGTCAACGTCGCGCTTTGTCCACCTGCAACGTTGCTTTGATATATCCTCCACCGTCTTGGTGGCCGTCGGCATCTCACAGAAGTGCAATGGATCATTGATTCCCTTCGACAGTATGAAATCGATGCGCCAGAACATCGTCTTCTTCCACCCCGACCTTGGCATCGGAGGGGCTGAGCGTCTGATAGTCGACGCTGCTGTGGGCCTGCAAAATCTAGGACACAAAGTCACTATATTCACCTCGCATTGCGATCGTTCGCATTGTTTCGAAGAGGCGCGAGACGGTAAGAGATAGCCCGCGGCATTCTAGCATACCCACTCATGCTCCGAGAAGGTAGCTGAGACCATTTGTGATCAAAGGTACTCTCGACGTTCGAGTACGGGGGAATTCCATTGTCCCACAGACTATTCTCGGCCGCTTCTGGATCCTATGCGCAATCCTCAGGCAACTTCACCTGATCCTGCAAATTTCGCTACTATCCTCTGAGTTGAACGACCTCAAACCCGATTCCTTCTTCATCGACCAATTGAGTGCGGGTGTGCCCCTCCTACGTCTCGTTCAGCGGCATGTTCGAGTGATCTTCTACTGTCATTTTCCAGATAAGCTGTTGGCACAAAGAGGGGGAACGTTAAAAGCGTTGTACAGGCTGCCGTTTGACTGGCTAGAAAGCTGGAGCACAGGATGCAGCGACACCATAGTGGTCAATAGCAACTTTACGAAGAGTGTTTTTGCACAGGTCTTCCCCAGACTCAAGCAGCGACAACCCGGAGTGGTGTACCCTTGCGTGGACACCGAGCAGAATGATGTACATCACGGGGAAACCCCAATCGATCACGGTGATCAGCTATGGGGTGGCATAAAGACATTGTTGAGCATCAATAGGTTCGAGGCGAAAAAAGATGTCGGTCTTGCGATTCGTGCTTTCGCAGGTCTCGATCAGACTGAGAGGCTCAACTCTAGACTAATCATAGCTGGAGGTTATGACCCGCGTAATGCCGAGAACAAGACAACACATGCATCCCTGGACAAGCTGGCGACCTCTCTCAATTTGAAGACTTCGACGGCCAAGACAGTCATAAGCGCATTATCAATTCCCGCAGAGATCGATGTGCTCTTTCTCCATTCCGTTCCGAGTGCCTTCAAGACGGCACTCCTCAAGCATGCACGTCTACTTGTCTACACCCCTCGAAATGAGCACTTCGGCATCGTTCCACTGGAGGCTATGTTGGCAGAGACTCCCGTACTTGCCGCAAATGAAGGAGGACCGACCGAGACTGTTATCGATGGTGTGACAGGGTGGCTTCGAGACGTGAGGCGTGCAGATGACTGGACTTCAGTAATGCGCACCGCTCTGAGCGACGACAAAAGTGATATTGCCAAATTAAATGGCATGGGAAAGATGGGTAAGGCCCGAGTGGAGGCCGAGTTCTCAAAGTCAAAGATGGCCGAACGTCTGGAAACTGAGATACGGCAAATGTCCAGTACCAAAGTCCGTCCGCCCGTGGCGCGGGTGCTGCCAGAGAACTTCGCAGAACTCGCAATAGTAATACTGGGACTGGTTGTAGGCGTGTTCCTTGTGCAGTATAGCAGATAGCTGGACTAGAGCTTGCATTCCAGCTACTAGCTCCTTTGGAGAGCATTCGGATGAGTAATGCGGCAGGGATCTTGGCCGAGTATGTAGAGATCGCATTCACATCTATGTACGATTGACAACCACTGACCACTACAGGGTCATTCATGAGACCTCAGCAATCCCATTTTACAACCTATGAAAGGGGTCTAAATATCTCTCAATTGCATAACTTGAACACATTCCGTTCTTGAGCAACATGGGCGTATCGTCTCAACAATAGACGTGCCGGCACAAGGGATACAATTGCATAGGGACGAAGTTGTCAGGCTTATTGTGAATTGACGACGTATTGAAAATTGGCCCAGAGGCATGACGCAGTCCTATTGTGTTCCTTTCATGCACGCAGTGGTGAATGATCCGCCTGTGCGCGCAACTCATTGACGACTCTTTGTCCAACACAAACAATGTCAATCGACACATAATAGCTTCACTTCACTTTCACAGCTGTTTCAAAATTCTACGCATGACAAATCATATGCTACCCTCCAGGGCCAGTAGCCTTGTTTTATTTGCCTTGCGCTCTTCTTCTTTCCTCCACGTGCATGTTCCCTCCAGCCTTTGGCAGATATTTCACACATTGTCGTACTTCCACATGCAACTATGTCGACCATGGAGGAAGAGTCGCTGGCTGTTGCCCAGCTCAGAGTGTTCCGCGAATCACTGATCGAGAAGAACGAGTATTACCATGCCTTGTTGTCGCGAGAAATGGAATACGAAGTTGTCGTCCAGGACATCTCAAAACTGGGCGATCAGAGCAGAACATATGAGTCTCGGAGGCAACTGACCATATACTCACATCAGACACGAAACGCATTCGTCGACAAGAGAGACACCGAAAAGCGAATTGCAAGGCTGGAACTTGCGGTCGCCGAGGAAATCGCTGATGCAAATCGTTCCTGGTGGAAGAGGAACACGAACAAGGGGAAGATCACCGCGGCAGCAATGCCAGCGACGGATCAGGGAGCACAGCTCACAAACCACGATGAGTCAAGTATAGTGGCAGCGGAGCTTGCACAAGAGAAGAGTGCATTCCGGTCGAAAGCAGCGTCGCCAAAGACTACAGCTGATCAGGAGTCCTCGCTGCCAACACAAACGCCACATCAACATCATTCACGACAGACCCCCATATATCCTCCCACGAAGGTGACTTCTGCCTTTGAACTTCAGGGTCACTCAATCACAACCACCTGGGCCCATGAGGATGACAGCGACTGGGGGAGAGATATTGAGACAAGTGTCTATGAAGCCGTCGTTCGCAACCCAGTCACTGCACATTCACCTCCCTCTACCAAACTCTCACCCCTCATAGCACCGACCATCGATCTTCCGCGCCCGAATGTCCCGCCTCTCGGAAACCACTTCGGGTCGAAGACATACGCCGACCTTCCAGATGTCCTCCTTCCCCCTGATATTACCCATACTACCGCTCCATCTGGAGAAACTCACAACTACTTTATCAAAGCTCCGATTGCCCTACTTGTCCTTTGGATTATGTTGAAATTGATGAGCATACTCTACAATGGCTTGTCCGACAACTACAACGAAGACATATCAGACGAAGCGCCGCCACCAGTACCACCTAGGTATATACAGCCGGAGTTTCCAGAGGGCCCCCAATACCCTTTATCATGGGCGGCTGCATACGCCGACAGACAAATGTTGATGCGGATGGGAGATCCAGAACCCGGAGCACCCGTCAGCTCGCGACTACTAACCGGCCATATCCGAGGCAGCCAAGTCCATTTCAATGCGCAGACCTTGTTGAACAAGTACCGCCAAACGCATCGGAGGACTGCTACGTCGGACTGGAAGAAATACAACTGGTCCCACGAGAGGGAGGGCTACCTGGCAGCCCAGAAAGCCAAGAAGGAATTGGCTGAGCAGGAGAAGACTGCTAAAAGCAGTCCCAGCAGGGAGATGCCTCGTCCGCCCGTCTTGGAGAAGACAATCTCTGGATTGCCACCTGGCGAGGAAGCAGTCCGCCCGCAAAGCAGCATTCGTGGGGTGGCGCCCCTGAAGCCGATACAGAAGACTGCCCCCAGCATCGCCCCCTTGCAGGCGTCTTCAAAGACCACACTTGGGAGTCAAGCCCCTGAGGATGTACCATATCTTCAACTCCCAGTGGCCGAAAACCCAGTTCTGGCAAAACTGTGGAACAAGGTTCCCGAGGACGTCCGCAAGTATGTGAGATCTGACATCACAACGTTGCGTCTTCGGCCACGCGACACGCCAAGTACGGATGATCTTGGCAACAGACGGACGTGTGGTGCCTGGGCGCTTGCGGGCTCGTTGGTCGCCGCTCTGGACCCTCACATACTAGATGTGCCGGCCATGAAGGAGCGCAGGAAGGTGTACTACAAAAAACTCCTTCCTCACATGGAGTTGACGGACGATGACAAAAACGACGTTATCAGAATCTGTGGCGCCACCGACTGGATGTCGGTGGACAGGGGAACTCGAGAGGACTTGTCGTCGGCTGATGATCGAAGGAGCCGAGAGAAGCCGGGGCCCAAGGGCACAAAGGATTACACCATAACGCAGCTCGAGAAGGGGCTGAAGAAGTTTTGCCGCGCAGAAGGGTATCCGGACTTCCGCTTCTTGTATGCGCAGGTGCTGGCTGAAGAAGCCTCGGGGCTTCCGGTGACATCGGAGCAGGGCGCGCTGAGCACATATCGGTTCTCGGAGCCAGGCGTCACGGAAGACCCCAGGGCGCCAGTCCTGTGGGTGCGGGTTGTGGAGATGGTGAAGGGGGATGGAAGGCACTACGAGGCGATGGTGGAGTTGTTGCGCGGTGAAAAGGAGTCGGGATTTGGTCGATAGGACCCTACATATCATAGTGTAGGTTACGGGCGTCTGCACATAATACTACCGCGATTTGGACTTGTTACTATTGGCTCACCTATCAGTCGTGGATTCGCACTCATCCGGGATAGCCTAAAGCAGTTTTGCTGTATTTCTTCCTTCGGATGTGACTTGCAATCGGCATTAGTCGCGACTCCGGGGGGTCTCGAATCACACATATCAGGTTGAGATTGAACACATACTGACTTTTCGTCCGCTCAGAATAGTAGATTTCACGTTGATCTAGGTGCATAATGCATCTTCGAGCGCGGACCCAACGACAAAGACTCTCTACTAGGTGCTATTGGTATCACCATGTGACACTGCATCGCGTGACAAAGTCCATGAACACCCCCTTTCAACCTTCCAAACCAAACAACACTCCACATCACTCACACCTTGGATGCGAAGCATTTACACTGTACCATCACATACAAAACCTCACCAAATTCCATCCATCCCTTCCACCTCCATCCCCAATGCCTCCCACCGTCATCTCGACCACTATGTGCCTCCGAATCTCGACCCTCCACCGCACAGGTATCGAGACATTCGAGTACGATCTCTGCCTTGTAGGACGTATGAAGGCTCTCAAGATCGTCGCGAATCAGCGCCGTCTGAAAGACGACGATCATGAGCGTGTCTGGAGCGATTGTACGCGGTCTTATGAGAGAAGGGTTACTTACAAGGGGTTCAGTAAGCGATATGTCTTGGGAGAAGGGAGTGGAAATGCCGGGGGAGGACAGGGGAACAGTGACGAGCGACATAGATGGCGGCGTCTTACGGAAAGAAGATATGAGGAAGAGCATGGGGATGGGCTTGATGTGTCCCTGGACAACGTCCTCCGAGATCCGTCGAGCCTTGATGCTCAGGATGGGTCAGATGAAGAAGCTTCTTTTGTCTCTACACAGGACGGTCTACCGAGTATCAAGGCGACGGGGCAGATGAAAACACAAGTTGGACGACGGTCGCAACATAATTCGACATCTTCTTCGCATGGCCTCACTCACAGTCCAGATTTCGACAACAAGGAAAATATCCCTCCCGAGGGCTACTACGCCCCTGTGTGGCCGTTTGACGAACCAGCATTACGGTCTCAGAGGCCTCATGATTCCGAAAGACACACTGCCCCTGTTCAGAGTCACCATCCACATCTACCACAACGACACACGGGACATGTGCCTCCCACACAGGCCACATATCCGACCGGAAATGCTCCTGGAGCGCGAAGCAACATTCCGGAGCAAGCATACGCCCAGCCAAAGCCTTCATGTGGCACCAACTACGCCGGCGGAAGAAACAAAACTGCTCCCAGTCAACGCTACAAAAGAACAGTATACACCATAACCACGCCCCCACAAAGCCATCCCCAACATGCTGGCCGTCAACCCGGAGGACCCCAAAACACCGCCTCTGGTCCGAACCATGCACCGCAGAATCACACCGGACACAACCAACCATACACCAATATGCCCACAGATATGCCATACTGGCCTCCTCCACCATCATACAATACCAGCCGCAATGTCCCTGATATGAGCTCTCACAAGTCCCGCCCTGTCCATCCTCAGCACGTCTCACTCCCACACACTCCCACACACCACGACGCTAGCTCATTAACATCAACAACCTCATCAACCTCATCATCAACAACCAAGCCCCCTCACACCCCAATCCAAACCTCCAATCCAATCCACATCTACATAACCCGCCGCGCCCGGGCCCCAGATCATCCACATCCACATCCACATACACCCCAACCCCAGCATCCACCAAACCCCCTCTGCTCCCCTTTTAACCCCTCCCCAGCCTCCGACGAAACAGGCATCTCAAGACTCTCAAGTGTCTCAAGCATCTCGAGCCCCTGCCCAGTTTCGAGGGCGCCACAAACGAGGGTGCCACAAGCGAGGGGGACTGGGGGAGGGATGGGAGAGCGTCTGGAACAGCATGGGCAAGACGGAATGCCTAAATCAGCAGGTCGAGGCGGGTATAACAGTCCTGTTGACACTCTTTCTACGCCGTCTACGTCTCATTCTCCCACTACCCCTTCTGTTACATCCCCCAAAGCAGAACATACCGAAGATACGCCCTCACCGACGCCAACAACGGCAACTACAGGCAGTAGCACGCATGATGCGCAACAAGGCGAATGTGGAGGGAAGGGGTATGCGTACGGCACGGGCGGGGTGCGCGGGGGGGATTGGGGAGATATTGGGAGTTGGGATGGAGATGAAGTTGGGGATGAGGGGTGCGAATAGGAGCTTGTACGTGTGTGTAGTATACTCAATCAACCTGTAAGGCTATCAAAAAGAAGACGAATCGCGAGAAACAAGGAGGAGGGAGTGGCAAGAACAGTGTATGGACGGCTGTATGGCTGGATTTAGGGGGGGTGGGGGAGTGTACGTACTCGCAATGCTCGAATTACAAAATCCATACATCGTAAGAACCCAAAATCAAAGATCACAAACCCAAGATCTAAACCTCAGATCTAAAACCTAAGATCTAGAACCTAAGATCTAAAACCTAAGATCTAGAACCTAAGATCCAAAACCCAAGATTCAACATCATATCCCTCTTTAACAACACCCAAAGAACCAAAACTAGTATATACACACACAACACACAACGAAAAAACAAGATTTCGTTCCTTCTTCTTCTTCCTCTCCCCCCTTCGTATATAGTAATACATGTCAACAGTACATGTCAACAGTACATGTCAACAGTACATGTCAACAGTACATGTCAACAGTACATGTCAACAGTACACAGCAGCCGAGCAGAGTAGCAAGACAAGACTAAGAACCCATCCATACACGAACAGAGAAGGACGTATGGGATAGATAATAGCGCGAAGAATCTCTACTTCTCGAGATTGAATATCACGTATGTATGTATCTACCGCGAACACGGCGGACACGACGATACACGGACACGACGAGGCACAAAGAAACAGCTCAACGCAACGCAACACAGCATCACCATGAACAAGGCAACGAACAAGACCAACAACCAACAAAGGCCCAGACGACCCACCCCAAATTCACAAGAGTCCTTAGAAACCCATGCACTACAACAACAATCCATACTGACCACACGAACACGACACAGACAACACACAACCGATCAAAGAGAAATCAAGGTGCATAGACGCAGTACCTCATACCATACCATACCATACCAAACCATGCACTAACTCTACCCAGCCAGCCAGCCATCCAGTAGTCACTGACAGCCGTTTAAAACCAAAAAAAAATAGGGAAGATATATACACCGTTTCGTGTTTTTTTTCTTTCTTTCTCGCTCCTCAATCTCAGGTTTCCACATCGGTGGTGCGCACTTGGCGTCTCAATCCCTCACCCTTCCTCCTCTGCACTCTACTTCCCCTTCACTCCCTTCTACAGCAAAACCTCTAATTCTCATGACCTCCACGTCCTCACACCCCAGTCACTCTCCATCCATCAAACCTACGCCTTCCTCTCCGGATCCTCCAAAATCCCCTCCGCCTCAAGCCGTCTCCGCGCCTCCTCCAACGCCCAAGTCTGAATACTATCCCAAAAATCAGCACACATCACTTTTTAATCCCCCGTTTTTCATCTCACCCCTCCCCTCCCCCTCCCTCTCCCAGCCCCTAAAAAAACAAAGAAAAAAACTCAAAAAAAGGAAACTCACCTAGTATCAGGCTTAAACGCAAACGCCACCCCCGCAACCAAAAAGCTGCCAAAAAACCCATAAAACCAAACATTCTCCCACCCTTCCTTCTCGTACTTCTGCCCCGGCGGGACGCCAAAGAGCCAGCCGCTGGGCGGGTCGTAGTGGCTTTCGTGGCCACCCGGGAGCTTCTTGGTTGTGCTGAATGGGGCGGCGGCGGTGATGGATGTCAGGCGTGTGAGGTGTGTGTGGGTGGGCTTGAAGGGGCGGGAGAGGGCTGTTAGGCGGGGGGTTGTGGTGCTTGTCGTGGTGCTGGTTGTGGTGGTGGTGGTGGTGGTGGTGCGCAGGGCGCTGCGGGAGAGGGTTTGGAGGGACATTTTTGGTGATGGTCTTGATGGTGGTGGTCTCGTGGTCGTGTTAGGGTTGAGCGAGAGGTGGACTCTCGGGCTGTTGGGGTGGTGAGGTCGAGGAGGTGGTGGTGAGGGCGAGAATGTCGTCGTGATGTGAGGTCGGGAGTTTGCCCGAAGTTGAGATTGGGGTTAGTCAGCGGGCGGGCTAGCGCGGCCGCGGGACCTGAGGTAGTACAGTAAGGTACCTATGCAGGTGGATGTCAGTGCCAAGTCCGTCAGGGCAGCCAAAGACATGACGAAATCACTCAACACATTACAGCCGTCACAGTCACAGTCGGAGGCAGATAATTGGAAATCCCTCGAAAGCGTCTTGTTCATGTGAGTGCGGACCCCGCTTGGTCTCGCAACGTAAATATACTAACGCCGTTCCAGCTCATCACGGATTCATCTACCCCTGCTCCTTACTGACGAGCGCGTCCCTTGAAATATACATCTCATCCCCACGGCATAACATACTGATTGATATTCAGCAACCCATATTTTCATGACCCAATAATATTGACACAATGCCCTCTACCGAGGTAGGTGCCGGAGAAAACGCCAGAGGTCCGGAGACAAAGGAAGAAACCTCGAATGCAGAAAAGTGGTGCAAGCACATTACACAACGCTCACCCGAATGCTCGCAGCTGAAGCAAAATGCATGAGACAAAGGGGGTTATTCTGACATATTCAGCGCCGTGTATGTCTCGTGTCTCGCGTGTGTCGGTCGGAAGAGCTTGCGCTGCCTGCGATTCTGGTCAGTAGGAGAAGAGCAAGGATGGGATCAAGTCTACTTACTTTCGCTTGTCGTGTAATCGCTGTAGGTGTACTCCGAAGTGTAGTCACTCTTGTCGTCGTATTTCCGGTCATGCTTCCTCTTCAGCCCAAGGGCGAGTGCTAATCCACCAAGAATAGCAGCGGCACCGCCAACACCACCCAACTTAGATTTGGTCTCCTTTGTTGGCCTCGTGGGACCTTGACCGTGCCATCTTCGGCCACCAGCTGCACCGCCGGCATGCGAGTGGTGACTCTCGATATTTGTCTCCTCACGGACGTGCCTCTTGCCGCCGATGCCAAAGATGGCGAGAACAGAATCGAAGATGGCTCGAGCGCAGCAGAAGAGGCAGATGAGCAGCAGCAGAATGGTGCCAGCCAGCACGCCAATGACGATACCAGCAATAGCACCACCGCTGAGACCACCACCTCCACTGCCGCTCACGCTCACGTTTGTGCCAGTCGGGACGGTGCTCTCAAACGGAACGGTGATGGTGGGCGAAACGGTAGCTGTAATCACAGTGAGACCGGAGCTTGTAGGTCGGAGAGGAGGAAACGGACTCTGAGTTATGGCGCCACCGTCGTTGTTCATACACTGGCCTGTACTGGGATCATTACAGTACTGACCCTGACCACAGCAGCTGTTGCCACACTTTGCGTATGTGCAACCTGACGTCGGCGAGGGTTGGGATGCAGCACCAACGTAGGAGCTGTAGACTTGAGTCTTGGTGACCAGATCAGTCTCGACATATGTTGATGTCCAGTACTGCCAGTAGCCATTATCAGCCTGTGTGACTTGAGCACCGCTTGCGCAGGTTGCTTGGTTGTTGACGACCTGACACTGCTGGCTCTCGGCGCAGCAGAGCCATCCTTCCCAGCCGCACGGGTTGGCACATCCTGCTCTCTCGACGAGCACGACGCTCCTGTGCACGAGTGCGTAGACTGGGTTTGCTGCGACAAGACGTGAAGCAGTCAGAAGAAGGGCGGCGGTGGGGAGGAGCATCCTGGCGATCCTCGAGCAACGAAGCAGCTCGAAGATGGGGATGGCTGAGGAACGAAAGATGGTAGGAGGTTGAGAAGAGGCGAGAGGAGGTAGGTCGGAAGGATATTGTGAGGCAAGTCGCAGCTGCTGGGAGAATAGAAAAGGCGTCTGTAGCTGGCTGGGAAGTCGAATATCGGAGAGGACGCGGGGTTTATGGATTCTGTGAGGGTGGTGGGAGCTCTAATTACTATAGCTCTCTCTCTCTCTATACTCTTTCTCGGGTCAAACGTCGTGCGAAAAAGCAGCAACAATTGACGTCGCAATCAGAATAAGAAGAAGAAGATAGGTCAGTATAGATTTGCAATAGCAGTGAAAAGTGTGTAACTTAGCAGTCAGTTGCAGAATTGTGCAGAAGTGGGCGGGGGTTTGGATTCTTTGCTTGTCTTTCGCTGGTCCTCCCAACCACACTCCCAGCCTCTTTTCCGGCCACCGAGGGGAGGGCGGCTCACTATGCTTAGTGCGAACAAAGAAGTTAATTGAGGAGGCTGGTGGAAGCTGCAATTGATTGATGAATGACACCACCGGAACTCTATGCTTTGTCAATCGATGGACTATTTTTTTGGGGCTCTATCAGTCGCGGAGGAATTCTTTAATCGGATTAGAGGAAGGAGAGGACAATAAATCATCGACTACTTCTGTTTCGACGTCGATTGTGTTGACTCTGTGCGCAGGCCAAGACTCGAGCAGTTGTCGCCAGGCAACGGGCACGACTCACGGGCGGGATCCCCCTGCCACAATACCCCCCAAAATACCCCCAAATGCCCCCCAATGCCCCCAACTACCGGCCCGTTATAGCTGGTCGATCCGGGCTCTCAGCGCCAAAACGCCCCCCGGGACCCCGCTAAGTGGCGCACTTTTAGCCTCAAGTGCCTCATACAGCACTATACTGTGTAGCTAACGTTAATATTAGCCTCCCCTGCACTGTATAATCGCTTCACTAGCCAACTCATCTATTATCATCACTAATTACAAGTATATAATATCGTCTCAAAGACATCAACGCCAGTCTCGCTCGTCTATGCCAACATGATATTATCTATGTATGTGACTCGCCATGCCACGCCCCTATGGAGTGATTATTACATCCCCCACCCCAACCTGTTGTTTCCCCCAGGGACTACTTTCAACCAGACATGCTCGCAAGGGTATCCAAATACTAATATAACCACGTCCGAGTAGACTGAAATATATCGCTCAAACACTGCTTCTGCCGTCGAAGAACGCGCGCGCTCCGGAAAAGGTCGTGTGTGGTATCCAACTTCCTCATGCAACACCCAAGATATTGGTACATGGGAGCTTGAGAGATCGATCAAGTTTAGGATATCTCGTCTCATGAAGCTCTCTTGGCTGCTCTGGAACTGTGCTCGACCGCTGCCGTCCAGTCTTCCCATTCCTTCGACATCTCCATCAGCAGATTGCCCATCACAATGGGATTGGCCATCAGCCCATGTGATTCTCCCTCCAGGATTCGTACTTCGCACCGCCGCATAATCCGACCAAGCCAACGCACATTTTCCACTGGTACGCGACTGTCTTTGCTTCCGTGGTGTATCACAACCCCTCGTGTTATATCCTCATACCGGAACCCAATCGGATATCGCGTCTCCAGACAGACAATCAAGTCTGTCGCCGGGTTCGCATTCGTAGTCGCTCTCTCCCAGATGGCAAATGTCAGCCTCTCATCCAACGCTTCCCGCCGTTGCTGTGCTGCTTCATCCTTGGCCTTCTGCACTTCCACCGTGGCCTCAAACTTGTCTGCACTCGGGCTACTCGGTGTCAGGTTGAGCGCGCTCGAATTTGGCGCGATCAGATCCATGCGAGCCATCGACTCTTGTCGCGTCTGTGCCATCGATCCTCTGGGTGGCGCCTGAGGCGCACTGGAACCGGTGCTCTTTCTCTTCGTCTTCCCCGCCGGCGACTTGGGCATGCTTCTCGTGATACTGGCACTCGTCGTGCTAAGAAAGGATGCATTTGCAATCTTCAAGATCGACGGTGGTAGTGTTCTAAGAAATCGTTGCGCGCGCGGAAGCTGACCACCAGGCGCTGCATTTTGGTGGACCCCAATCGGTGCCATTTGCGAAGGCGGGATCCAGGGTGCAAGAAGGTGCACTTTGCCCCTGATGTGCTGTGGCATACGCAAGGCTGTTGCGAGCGCATACACTGCGCCTGCCGAGTGTGCAAGAACAGAAAACTTGGGTATCCGCAAGGCCTGGCAGATCGTGTATATATCGTCTGGATTAGACAGTTAGCAAAGTCCAGTTCCATACACAATTTACCCTTCATACCTGTCCAGGTCAACGGCGTGACATTCTCGTCTGCCTCGCTTCCACCAATTCCAGGTCGATCAGGCGTGATCAAGCGCAGCTTTAATGTCTTTGCCAATTCATCATAGAAACTCATCACATATCGAGTCAAGCCCATACCAACACAGCAGAACACGGCAAAGCCCTTCGGGTCGCCTACTTCAGAAAACGAAATTACTCGACCGTTGGTAGGATGCCGTACTTGCTGACTCAATCGCGGAGCATTAACAAAGTCCTCGATGGTTTGTTCCATCGAGTCTACACTAGCAGGTCTATCCTCTCGAATTGGCCGCTGCGGAGACTGCACAGCTGGAGAGGCTCCCTTCTTCCCCGTCCGCTTCTGCTCTTGTCGTGGCATATCCGGATGAGACCATCGCTTTCCCTTGCGTCCGGTCGACGATATGCTTGCCGTACGCGATCCAAATGGTGATTTGTACGGTTCCGATGTGTCGTACTCACTCGACCTTGTCTGCCTTTGCCGTTCGGCCCCCCTGTCTCCTTCAAAGTATGCTTCATCCGGCGAAGAGAGCGGTGAAACACCGCCCTTATTCTTAGACTCCGCTCTACGAACATCTATAGCCGTACTTGTTGTTCGTTGCGGTGTCAAGTTGTTGTTTTGATTCTGCTTACTTGTGGAATCCTTGCTGCTTGGCGGCGAATGCGGTATCTGGTCGAGGGACTGTAAGACGTGGTTGTAGTTGATCGGTAAGGGCCCCATGGGTGTCATCGGGGTCAAGGGAGCATGCATATCGTTTCCAGCATCGCGATAAAGGGGTGCTCGCACAATTGTCTCCTTCACTCCAGGGGGCGCAAGAGTATCCTGTCGCTCTGTTGAATAGATGCCTAGAATTTTGCGCGCTTTGGTATCTGAGTCGGAGTGTCGTTTCTCCCATGCACTGGCTACCGTAGAGGTGGGAGATATTGGCGACAAGTCCGAAGTTGACAGCTCCTCCGCACCTCCTCTTGATAACCTAGCTTCTCCGGTCATGGCCCCATTCTCACTCGATTTCTCCCGGAACCATGCCTTTTGCTTCAACTCTTCTATCCTGCGCAACGCGCTTATATCCTCGTTGGTGGCCTTCTCTTTTCCCTTGGGCGACGGGGTGGGTTTGGTCTCCTCTTCTTCAGGCACTGCAAGTGTTCTGGCCTCAGCTGGACGATCTCGCCGGCGCTCCCTTCTTGGTGAACTGCTACTATGTCTCAGTGACGACTGCCTCTGTGGAACAGCGCCTCCTGGCGTTAGCGGTCCATCCGGCGTAATGATAGCACTTGACGCAGCCACCAATGTCATCGGAGGTGGCTTTCTCTTCTTCTTTTTTGTACCTGGTAGCGGCGCTGCGTGGGTTGATTCCTCCTGTATAACGTTACCAGGAAGAAACTCGATATTTTTTTCCGAGTGCAAGTGTGCCTGCGTAACGAATTCGATAGCGGCAGCAGTGACACTGGCGTCAACCTCCGACGGCACGCTGAAAGATCTTGAATCTCTCTTCAACCGCTCGCGAGAACTCATGTAAAGCAAGCTTTTGCCTCTACCACTACGCCTTGTGCTTTCACTAGACGTCCTACTTTTGATCGATGGTTCCGATGGTCGCGCGCCTGCCTCAATGCTAATATTACCAATGCTGACCGCGTCATCCCGATCATACGCCGAGTATGCTGAATGCAATGATGTAGTGGATTGTGTGGTGCGCAAACATTCCTTGTAAGACCCTGAATCTCGTTTCCACGACGGTCCTGGCGATCTTGGAGACCTCGGAGTCTTCGGTGCTGTGAGCGGTGATAAGCCAGACGGAGGTTTTGAGGTTCGTACGATCGGAGGCTCGGCGGCGTCGTGAGGATGAAGAAACTCTTTCTCGCTGAGCTGTTCAGGCAGATCTAGGAAGTTGACGCGCTGCGCATGCGGACTGACAGGTGTTGAGCGGGTACCATCGATCGGAGGAATGTTCTCGAAATGGTTGTGCGCCGGAATGGAGATAGCGGACAAGGAGTCTATTAGTGATGCGATGACCTCCGGAGACGTCGACTGGTGACCCTTGGCCGGTTGATGAGCTGGCCCACGAGACTCCTCTGGGTGATTTGGCGCTGGAGGAAGGGAGGACGTTCTGCGGCGGCGTGTACGTCCTGGAGCAGTCGAGGCATACGAGTCCGGAACCGACGAGCCCGGGAGCTGCTGAGGATCCATGGTATGATAGTCCGTTTATAAGACTTGAGAGTAGGGGGGGTATCGGCGACTGTATCGACCAGGTTCTCTGATGTGTGTAACCGCAGGAACGCTTCTATTGACTGGTGAGAAGGGAATGCATGTCCTTGACGATGGCGAGAGCGCAGCACCACGAATCACAGCGCAGGACGCGCAGGGATGATAGGGAAAAAACTGGTGCAAACCAAAAGAAGGTTCAAGTAGCCAGGAGAATATGCATGTAAGACGCGAGGAACCAAGAGGGAAGCCGACAAGGAGGTATATCGAATTGGAAGCGAATGAACAAAGAGAGAAAGTAGGTTTGGGGAGTGGGCCAGATGGATTTTGCTGCATAAGACATAAAGACATAAGAGGACAGAGGGTCGGCGAGGCTAAAGAGAAATCATAGGCTGCTTCAGCCCAACGTGCCTCCACTTGGCACTGTGCATGCTGCAAACGGCGAACTTGCGCACGTGCCTGGTCTGCTCTTCAGGGGCTCGGCTGCTCCCACGCCGGCCGCGGCCCACTGCATTCTTCCGCGTTGTTGCGTCGTTGGCGCTGCCTTCACTTCCACTGCCCCGTCTTCCACGTCAGGCTTCTCTATAATACCACGACTACTTTGAGTCGTCTGGTCCCTTGTATCATGTCTTGTGTGATGCCTCAGCTACGACCGGCCGTTCCACCAAAAACCTCCAGGACCGTAGAGCAAGTGTCGCCGTCGTTCTCGTATAATACACAAACCACGCTATGGCAGTGTAATAGTGCATTCTCGAGCGCTCCCCACTTGTTGACAGGGGCGTTAGTAAAAGCTGGAGTCCGATAGAAGAGGCCATAAGAGCAGGGACTTGTACCATACTAGACTGTCAGGCATGATCTATGCCCGACCACGACTCATCGCTTCACTGCCATTGATTTGGAGGCAAGATGATGATCAATATCTATGTATGCACACTCATGGTGGTACATCATCTCATCTTCATCTAGTGCTACATACAGAGCCCGGGCGAAATACATCCTCACATCTCGAGGTTACGCGCAGGATGTACCATGCATGCTTTTCCCATCTACCGTTCCGCTGTTCCGAGTTGTTTATTTTTCGAGAACTGTTCCATAAGATGCTTTCTGGGGCCCTAATTTGACAACATGAGCTTAATCTGCACCAGCGCTGTGGCGTGCCGCTGTCAAGAAATGTCAAGATGCATCCTCATTTTCCAATTGGCGGTCCTATGATCCACTGCACTGCGGTGCTCATCTAATTTAATGGCCGGCTAAAAGGCAACGGTATTAGGAGCTGCTCAGGTTCTGCTAGACTCGGGGGCAGGCTAAGACATATGTATAAAAGTGGTACGCCATAGTAGTTCACGGCTATATTTCGCATGCCTATGGACTACTACTATAGTATCACATCGACTACTGCCCTTAGCAGTGAGAACCTCATGTGCCAGGGTTGGTTGGCATGTTGTCTACAGTTGGGCAGCGAAACACCATCAATTGTCGACGCTATACAATAAATTATTACTGATCGAGTCTCGACCTTCCAACAAAGGCAAAGTACCGTTAGTTGGATGGGATGATACATATACATATTCCTCACTTGCATCCGTGCACGTACCACATAACCTTGTGCACGAGCCACCAAACACACATGAACTCCTGCCTGCACCCTTGTTTGACAGTTGTCAGAAGTCTACGGTGCTTCCTTTACATGGAATTTACACTCCGCTACGTCATCCTGCATTCAACACCATTCACTTCCTGCCTGACCTGACGCGCTCTCTCAAAGCTCTCCTCTTGCACTACCTTCCTTTTGGCATGCACGCATACTTCTCACTTATCATGCTAGACGCTCTGATCTCGCTCCCGATCTTCTCCTTCTTCCTTCTTCCATTATGGACATCATGGACCACACAGCTCAACCTCGCCTTCTTCTACATGACATGGGCGACCTTCGTCATGTCGCACCCGGCCTACAACGTTGAAGTCGTGGGGACGCTGTTCATCCGGCTCATATTCTATGTCATACCTGCGTTGGCATTTCTGGCGTTCGATTGCCTGGTGCCCAGTATATCGACAAGCATAAAGGCGCATGGCGACGATGCACTGCCGCGTAGACTCGGGCGCAAGAAGGTCGCAAAGGTAGTCGGTGTCTCGCTGGCGAATGTGCTGCTGGGCGTGGCCGCACAAGCAGGTATCGAGTTACTAGCCACCAGAGTACTCCACGTCCGCAGCGTCGTCAGGATTAATATTCAACTGCCGTATCCCTGGGATATGTGGATGGACGTAGCCAAGGCATTCGTGATCCGCAACGTGAGTTTCTTTATTCCATCCACTAGTTTAATCCAAATAGTTTTGAACTAACAAGTCCTATATCAGATCCTCCAATATTATATCCACTTCTACGTTTTGCACCGCTCGCGTACCCCGGTCGCTAAATACCACGCTTCATGGCACCATTCGCTCCCGCTTCCGTTCTCCATTGCTGCGACGTACGATCATCCGCTGCCATACCTCATCGGGCATTGGCTACCGACCTTTATCCCTGCTGCCCTCTTCCGCTTCCATCTACTCACCTACTTCCTGTTCCTGGGACTTGTCTCGTTGGAGGACCTCTTTACCTGGTCCGGCTATACCGTCTTGCCGAGCCACATCCTGATGACGGGTATGGCGCGACGCCGTGATGCGCATATGCTTAGTAGCGGCCAAGGAAATTTCGCACCATGGGGTGTGCTGGATTGGGCGCACGGAACGGGCTTGGGTAAAGATGTTGTCGATGATTTGAAAGCCGAAGCAGAAAAGAGAGACGTCAAGGGGAAGGCGAGCAATGGGGTAGAGAAAGGAGGGGTCTTCTTGGATGAGGCGGGGGAGAAGATGAAAAGAAGGGGTAGAGCGAAGAGATAGTGGTGCATCAGCGAGCTGATGACTTACATGTGACAGTTACACAATCTTTTTAAAGCGTTAGATACCCGTCTGCAATGCGATATATTGTTCGTTAATGTCATTACAACCGAAGTGGAGAATCTGAGACCGGTCGCTAAAGCAATCGTCGCGCGTGAATTGATCAGGAAAATATGTGCTGTACCGCATACGTTCGCAAGCTCTGTCACATATCAAATGCTGAGAGAGCCGCCCTCGCACATCGGTTGGATTTTAAATGGTTGTTGGATTTTCGCTGCTTGATACAGTATCGTAATAACCCCTAAAGACCCAAAGTATGCCAGTCAAGAAACGGCTGCTTGAGACGGCCGCAGCACTAGAAGGCCGATTTGCCATGCACTTTCTTTCAACCATTGACTCCGAGTCCCATTCTTCCCCCGTACAACCCACGCTCGCGCATCTAGAAGACCATCTCGTGTGGCTTCTGGCCCTTGCGTAGACTGAAGCTTGAGCTCAGGTAGGCGACCAGGTCCCGGTCCTTCTTTACTGCTGATAAGATGGACTTGTCCACGGATTTTTGGTCGGCCGCACGGCTGCTGTCTATCGTCTTCTTCTATTATTACGGTCAGAAACCCTCCCAATTTGATGCCTCCACTTTCATGACTTACCTCTGGCTTCTCACCCTGCTTGAAGAAAGCCTCCTCGCCAGGCTTCTTGGAAACCTTGTCCTTGGTGAAATAACCCTCGCCCGAAACCTTCTCAACAATGCTGCTGTCCACACCACTCACGTCCACCTTGGTGCTGGTGGCGATGACATATCGGGCGTTCACTCTTCGGAGAGGAACACCGTTTACTTTGAAAGGACCGGTAACGAGAAGAACACCTTGGTCAAGGGTCTTGAGGAGAACGACGCGCTTGCCACGGAAGCGGCCAGCGAGGAGGATGAGAATGGCACCGGGTTGAAGGGACTTGCGGTACTGGGTTGGACGGATAGACTTGCGGACCTGCACAAAGATACTCATTAGCATGTTGTTTCAATCAGAAGCCACAGTCAAGCTTGCGCAGCTACGTGTGCGGTAAATCGATATGCGCCCCATCTCTTGGTGACACCGGTGGATTCTTGCAGTCTGCTCTGCTCGTTCATGGAAAGCTTCGTACCTTTCGGGGTGTCTTCTCGTCCTCCGCCGGGTAGTACCTGCTGGCCTTCTCCGTCGCCTGGGCCTGGAATTTGGCGATGGTAGCGTCTGCGGTGGCCGACATTGTAATTGCGCGCTCCGTGGACCTCAAAGAAAAGAAGAGGTGATTTGGTGTGCTGGAGGAGTTAGTATTCGTGTGGTCGCTGTCTCTTTCGGTTGTTCACGATTAGCGAATTCAAATTCCAAGTGTGCGGCGGCAGATATTCGGACGTGGCGGCGCTAGACTATATTCAGCGGCCGCGGCGACCTGGGAGTTCCTCGGATCCACCCAAGCCAAGGAACAAGCTCAGTTCATTCTCACTGCTCGTAAGGCACCGTCGACATACATATACAGCACAATATTCCCGTCATGTCTGTGTCACCACTTATCACATTCAAGGCTGGCAAGTGTGAGCTCGACGTAAGTATTCTGCAGCTATAACTTGCACCTCTCCGCTAACTTGCCCATAGGATAGCAATCCACCAAATGTCAAATGCTCCCCAACACCAGGCTACATTTACCTTTACGTTGGCGACGATGGTACACCACACCCATAGCTGTTCATGATGGTGCATTAGCTAATGTACTCAGAACTCGTCCATTTCTGCTGGCGTCCACGCTCCGCACCCGCCTCCGAACCTGAACTCGACCTGCTCATGATTCCTGGCGACGGTTCTTTCATACCATATACTGGGCCCGCAATAAGTGGCTTCACCTATACACAGCGACCTCCTACAAATGGTCGTATCTATGTTCTCAAATTCAATTCGAGCTCTCAGCGACAGCTATTCTGGATGCAATCCAAGAGCCAGCACCCTGACGGACTGCCGTGCTACTTCAGCCCGAGAGACGGCAAGATTGGTCATATTGTAGACATGCTTCTTAATGGAGAGGAAGTCGACGTCGCAGATGAGCTACGAAATGTGAACAACGAATTCCGCTATAGCGGCAGGTCGGTTGACGATGACGAGACGATGGAAGACGCGGATGCACCGGACCGCCAGCGCCATGGCAGTAGCAGTGGCGGAGCAGGTGCGGATGCTACTGGTGGCGATATCAGAGAGGAAGGAGAGGGATCTCGTGAGGGTGGGGCTGATGGTGGCCGAGCGTAGGTTTGCCTGCATCGTTGCAAGTCATTTGTCGCGACACTGGGAGGCGTTCAGGAAGCAAGTCTATGCTGTAACACTCGGCGCTCAGCGGTAACACGAACAACGAACAAAGAAGAAAGAAGAAAGGCTATGCAAACTCATGATTCTGTACGCATAATCAAAAGAACAAGCCAGCTGCCCCGGCTATTGTATGGCTTGCTTCCTGGAGTGTTACCTAGTGTGCGTCCTGTCGTGGCTCGGGATAATGGACTAATCGGATGTAGTGCGGCGGGTCACTCCTCGACAGACGCATCAACAGTCGTGCAGAACTTCCTGAACTCGCTTAAAGGAACCGGCATGAGCTCTGGTGGTAGCCGACAGCAAGCAGATAAGCCATTTACAACACTTCCCGACCTCCTTGCTTCTTCAGTCACGCTACCAGTAATCGAATCCGCTGATGATACCTTACTCGACTCGCTATGTTCCAATCTTCCTCCAATGATTCTACTCTTAGCTCAAGATATTGATGATATTGCTGAAGTAGATCCCGCTTCTGATACCGCGCAAGCCGCCATTTCAGCGCTAAGCTCCGATCAGAAACGAGATATCCTTAGGCGAGTGGCAAGAAGTCCGCAGCTGCATCAAAGTCTTGGGAGCCTGACGATGGCCTTAAGGGACGGTGGCCTACCAACTGTTGGCGAGGCATTAAAGATCAAGGTTGAGAATGGAGGGTTTCGGGGAGCAATGCCTCTTGGTGGTGGAGAGGCTGTAGAAGCTTTCTTAGACGGGGTGAAGAGGACTGTCCAAGAAGAGAAGCAACAGAACGATATGGACACTGATTGAAGGTAGACATCTACCACACCAAGCGAACCTATTGTCAAGTGGTATACCACTGCCCCAAACGAGCCTTCCATGGACACCTGGTGGTCGAGACACATGATGGTCAAATTAGAGAATGCACCGTTCGACCACATTGCATACGTATCGTATTCCCTCTTGCGCCATGGAGGCTGCTTCACTCTCCACCACGTCACAGTCATTGATCGTGATCTCTGGACTGACCTGTGAATTCACCTGCTTCATCAATATAAAAAGGAACCACTAGGTTGCCGTACATATATCATCACACTCCTCCTTTATGCTAACTTCCTGACCAAAGTAAATCATGCCTTTCTCGGACCAATATTTCGAGCAACCTTCCCCTTCGAAGAAGACGACGACTCGCGTTCCGACAGGAATCGGATCCAAGGCTCCGACATACGCTCCATCAAGGATTGTACCAAATTACACGACAAACGCCTTGACAAGAACCGCACCAAAGTACACGACGAACCATCCAACAAGCACCGTACCAAAGCACACGACAAAGCCTCCACCAAGTACCGTATCCGGAGCTCCGTCACAGGCCTTGACAAGGAACTTGCCTCAGAATCCGTCGCTAGTTTTAACAAGGACCGAACCTAGGAATCAGACACTGGCTTTGACAAGGACCGAACCTAGAGATCAGACACTGGCCTTGACGAGGACCGGTTCTAGGGCTCCGACAGAGGCCTTGACAGGAATCAATCCCTGGGCTCCAAGAGAGCCTACGACAAGGGGCTCGGTAAACTTCACCACAAGGATTCCGCCAAGAAAGAAGACGAGCATCGTCATCACTCAGGGGACCATCGGTAATCTGAACTGCACCAACATTAATATCATAAGAGCTCGTCGCCCCTAGAGACGATGTGCACAGCCCTTATCCAAGTCTACGCATGTGCATGCGAAAAGATCATCGTGATAACGCCTTGTGCGCATTCGCGGCTAGAGAAAGCATTCTGCGAGCGCATCAAGAAGAATTCACTTGCACCTTCGAGACATGGATGTGCGGCTCATCCAGGGCTAAAGATAGAAATTGTTGGAGGACCAGCAGAGAAGTTACATGAACTTTGCGAAGTTTGAATACAGAATTTATCTACCTGTACCAGGCAACGGACTAGAGCGGAGTCCTTGACTGTCAGCAATCTTACACTAACAACTGTCATATTCAAACATCGCGAAGACCTCAGCTGGCCTTGCATTACTGTCTTCCAATCACGGGACTCTTAGCTCAGAATTACCAATAGAAATCTCCTTATAAACCATGTGCACCTTAAGCGGACGGATCTGTGCCTGCGAATGTGACAAGTGCATCAGGTTGAGAATGTGCAACACGGCCAAGAAGTAAAGTCATGTATGCTTTTTCGTCAAAAGCTCATCGACATCTCCGTCCAAGGATATATGTCTAGCCGACGCGATCAAGACTTGACAAGAATGAATATATGCACACAGTAGAGATATTAGTTCGCTTACATGAAGATGTTAGTAGAGTAAAAACCCCAGAGGCTCCTTGCGTAACTAACACATCATGAACTAGTCAGTGTCCGCCATATGAAAGCATTTCATGCTTGGTAGATTACCCTATTGCCTAAAAGTGCAGTATATCCACTTTCGGACGCCTCGGCCGGGGTCATTGGTTGGGTCCAATTGCAGCCGGAGGCGCTTGTCCGTATCTGGTAAGGCTCTCACGCTCCCTTATCGTCAGAAGGTGGCGTAAACATATTATACAGAAGGTGTAATTATAATCTGAGGAGTCAGATTCTCTACGCTGGGTCGAGTTCTGATAATACGCCCGGGCTGTGACCGTAATGGGATAAACAAAAGTCAATATACCTTTTAATACCCACTTTTAACTTCGGTCTTGCTGGCCTCAGGCTCCATTTTCAGGGATCTTACGGCTTCATAGGGAGCTAAGTAATCTTATCTCTGTACACAAGCAGGCTCAATTTACCAAAGAATCGCTATCTAGGCCCTCCGGCTTATGTCCGATTGAATGTGCCGTCTTCTGCCTGTCATGCCACATACATGTGCTCAACGAATGCATCATCCTCGACGTCGTGGAAAACAATCACCCCTTCATGATCTCTTATCTTCATAGTAAATCATGCTGGTTTCACTTCTTTCTCTAGCTGGCTTCGCAATCGCACGCGACATCACATTCGCCCCAGTCTACGCGTATGACAGCCAAAATCCCATTCACGTCGATACACCAGGATTGTCCGCTGATGTGACAACTGCTAAGTTCGTTGGGCTCTCTACTTTTGCCAATTTGCCGTATGTGCATTGTCTCGCTGGGAAGGGAGTTGAGGTGGAAAAATATGACATTGCCATCATTGGAGCACCCTTTGATACTGTGAGTGAGACGATCCATATTTCTATGTGAACGTTCACCTTCTCTGCCGCTATAGTACATCAGACTAATCTAATTGATGTCAGGGAGTGACGTCTAGGCCCGGTGCACGCTTCGGACCTAGAGGGATACGGCAAGGCTCGACTCGCATTGACCCGGGATCCGCATGGGATGTGTACACAGGTATGTTGTTTGCTGCATCCTGTACAACCAAGTTCCTTGACAGGCGTCAACGACATCCTGTACCTCCTATCATACGCAGTATATAGCCCCAGTGGTCTGTGAATGTCTACAAACCAAGTCTATGCCCTTCACGGAAAGCTACGTGCCATCATGACGGCTACCAGCAGGATATAACGCTGGTTACCGCTTCCCCGACCAATCATCAGACCGCGTCCTGCATTACTGAAAGTGACACTGACAAGCAAAAAGGAGATAACGTTTTCCAGTCCTGGGCAAGGATTGTGGACTGCGGCGACGCCCCTTTGACATATCTCGTAAGTCTTACCAAACCCTCAAAGGAGCAGTGAGGCTGATTCTATACCCAGGATAACACTGTCGCACTGAAACAGCTCGATGCAGCGCACAAGGTCAGTACGAGATCTCGACCAACTTGCTAGGCTGGCTGAAACTTGCCCAGATAGTCTCAGGTCGTGAAACAAATTCTAGTCAGTACACGACAGCTCGAATTATAACGTTAGGAGGAGATCATACGACTACTCTATCAGCCTTGCGCTCTGCGCACAATCATTGGGGTCCAGTCAGCGTGATCCACTTTGACAGTCATCTTGGTATGTGAATCCGTGTATCTTTAACAGTCAGGCTGGCTTACAATAACATGATAGACACTTGGGACCCTGATGTTCTAGGTTAGTCTCGAGAATCGTCATGTGTAACTGTTCTAACACTCAAACAGGGGGTGGAATATCTCACTATGCGTAGGTAACCACCAATCCAGCTTCAAGCAGTCTCTCTGACGAGAATCCTTGTAGTGGCGTCAACCACGGCACATTCTTGCACATCGCCCATGAGGAAGGTTTGATTCGGAACACATCTGCCCATGCAGGTCTCCGAGCACCCATGTCCAGCCCCAAAGGCGATCTGAAGAACGATCGACGATGCGGTTTTGCAATTGTCACAGCTCGAGATATTGACAGGATCGGTATTCAGGGGGTCATCGAAACGCTCAAAGCGCGAGTTGGATCGACGAATGTTTATATCAGTGTTGACATCGACGTACTTGACCCAGCATTTGCCCCGGGTAGGTAGCATACCCGTGCGATGATATCTTTGCTTACCTGCTGCGCTTAGCTACTGGTACATCTGAAGTCGGAGGTTGGACGACAAGAGAACTGCTCAGCATTCTCGATGGGCTCGCAGAACTGAATATTATTGGTGCAGACGTTGGTGAGCTTTTTCAGAATCCTGATATGTACCTTCCGGACTGACTGAACCGTGTACAGTCGAAGTTGCACCGATATACGACAACCCTGGCGAGACTACGGTGCTTGCAGCAGCTGAAATTGTTCGATCCCTGATAGCGTTGATGGTGTATAACCCTGTCAAGACCCTGTCTACAGTGTGAAAGCCGCAAAGGTGATACTGTATCACTACTGTAGTAGCGTCTGTTTCAGGGTCTAACTGTAATTCTCAATCCTTGGCACATATAGACAGAGACCGAAATGGTCAACAATGGGACCATTAGTTGGCGTGAACTGTAACGGACGCAATTCACACAGTCTACTCACTCTATCCTTGTAAAAGAGACCAACATTGTACCCATGTTCTATGTTCACAGCACCAGATTAGACGTCTTCCACTGTTGACATCAACGCGTATTATGTATCCCACTCCTCCTATTCGCTCATTCATCCCTACGCACTACCACCCCGCAAACGCACGGTCCGTGCTCTAGCCACTCAACACCTCACCCCTCAACTGCACTAACGACATCACACATCGCTTTCAACCCAAAGATAGACATATTGTCACATACACAGCAATCACCATGTCAGATTCAAAAGGCCACGTCCAAGAACCCAAGAACTTCGCTCCCAAGGTGCCCGTCACACTCGACCCTCCAAAGAGCGACCCCATCACGCAAGATTATCTGGCCAAGTGCGATGGTACGCATGAGGGTTATCCGACATATGTTGCGATAAAGGTGTGTATTCCTCAGATATCTAATAATGTATTCTCTTTCTCTGTGTTCAATGTCGAGTGGAATGTGATGAACACAATGCCGAGCGGCAATGAATGCACAGAATGCATGAATATGCAGATTCTAACCGAGCTACAACAGGGCAAAGTCTACGACGTATCTAACAAAGATGCCTACGGACCGGGAGGGCAATATCATGGTAAACCGATCTCCATCTCTTGATGGCTCAGGCTGTTGTGCATGAACTCACCGAATCAGTCTTCGCCGGCAAAGACGCCTCACGTGCGCTCGCGAAGTCGAGTCTGAAAGCCGAGGAGGCGGTGCCGCAATGGCAGGATCTGGACGACAAGGAGAAGACGGTACTGGAGGAGTGGGTTACGTTCTTCAGTAAGCGGTACAATGTCATGGGCGTTGTGCAGGGGGCTTCGAACTTATGAGGCAAGGGGACATGTAGAAGGTGGTCTGGATGAGGCATACGCAGCATAATGCTTGATATCAAGAGTTGCTAAATACACAGTCATCGATCTATGCCTTGCTCATTGCTCCTGGCATGCAGTGTCATCGCCTATCCATACTTCTCCTCCCACCGCGTCTTCGGTCGTGAAGTCTGCTGCTTCGCGAGCTGTATCCCGATCAATATCGGCCTCTTGTCCCTCCAAGACAGACCCTTTCGACCACCCCTCATATTTGCCCCCTCGGCAGGTTGCTGCTGCTCATCCCTCGGAGCCCACTCCGCCACCATCTCATACTGCCCGTCTTTCGCATACTGCTGGAGCGGATTCCCACCAGGGGCGCCTTCCGCTCTCTGCCCACCCGCCGGACTTCCCCCTCCAGCCGCCTGCTGCGCCATCATATCTGCTTGCATCCTTTGATATGCTCTCGCCATTGCCTCGAAATGCGCGCGTGCCCTTTGCGCCCACATCTCCTCGACGGCGCTGCTGATCCGCTGGCTTTGGCCCGCTCTGCGGTCCGGCCGGAGGCCGGCTGGCCAGGACTTGCCCTGGCAGGCATAGCAGGGCTGATCGTGCTCCTCGATGACCTGGACGATGCGCCAGGCTGACCAGCAGGCATTGTCGTCGTCGTTGCGGGCGGAGTCGCAGTGTGTAGCGACGGCGAAGCCCTCGTGGTTGCACATATGGTATATGCAGTGGATATAGTTGCACATCTTGAATGCTTTGAGGTAAGGAGGGGATGGAATGTATTGGCTTGAGATTTATGACAGTCTGAGAGACTTGTCAAAAGGTATGCTGTAGATGTTTTGTTTGTCCAAGGGGTTTGTTGTGAGGCTGGTAGAGGACAGAAATAGTAGCCTTTTATACTGCATTTGGAGCAGAAGTCTACTTCGAGTGCTGGCAAGTACCCTGTCAGAATCTGCTCAGGCCCATAGTTGTCTACTTCACAAGGTCCTTGCGCATGGGCATCATGTCAGAAACCCAGGATCACTTTCTCGGTGAACTCGGTGACCAGCCTGCAGTAGCTCGTCATCAACTCTTCCCAGGATTTCAAATCTTACGAGGGCTGGCTGCAAAGGCCTTACCTCGGCCATGTCCAGCATTTCTCTTCTGGCTGGGCTAGTTGCATGTTCTTCAAGGGGAGTGCGGTAAATACAGATGTTGCAGATATCGAGGCAAGAGGAGCCAGACATATTCGAATTCAGAGCCAAGCTCTGAAGAAAACATGGATCTGCACTGATATATTTCGACGGATCGATCGTCCGGGCCGGCATGTTGATGCAGTATCTTACACAAACTGCAACGAGGTTGTACCTTCGTATTCATGTGTTTCACAGCATTCCTGACAACCTGCAGTAGCTCAGGTGTGTAGCACTGTGAATTTGATTACGGGGGGGTAAGGATGCTGCTGCATGGACGTTATACACTCTACTCGTACTTTTTTCTCAGGGTCTCAGCCGTGGCTTGCCAGTACATTGACATGACGGATGTATACAAACTTGCTTGCTTATCCCTGTTTTGCTGTTAAAACCAAAAAAAAAACATCCATGGTCCAAGTTACTGTAGATCCGGCCACAGCCTCGGCTTTTGCCCCGCGGTCGATCTCCCGACCATTAACATCGAATTCACCTAGACTGCCACAGAACAACACCTGTGGACAGCTCTTTATGATACGTCTACTATTCAAGCATAGACCTTGATACATTCTGGAATATGCGGGCTTTCACCATCAAGGAATTCAAAAAGGTGACTGGACAGTCTCGAAGGAAATACCACGACCCCCATGCTGACTCGTGCTACTACGTCCGTAGGGGTTCGACCATCTTGAACCCGGTGAGGCTCCAAAACCAGAGCCATCAGCAGGCAACATACTGGTACGAGTTACGCACGCTGCAGTTACGCACGTCGATCTGTTGTATGCGCAAGGGCTGCATCAGAACAATCGACGTCACATGAAGCCACCCTTTATTCTGGGGATGGAATTCGCGGGGAATGTCGCTGCAGCACCCAAGGAGTCCAAATTCTCCGTTGGAACCAGAGTGTTTGGTGCTGGGACAGGTGCGTTCGGAGAATACATATCTGTGCCTGAAGGCCAAGTCCGTGAGGCGCCGCAGCAGTGGACGAATGCCGAAGCGTGTGCGGTTGGAGCCAGTGGCGCAATCTCTCAGGGGGCACTTGTCGATATCGCCCAGATACAGCCAGGGCAGATCGTCCTGGTCCTTGGTGCCTCTGGGGGTCTAGGTGTCATGGCAGTACAGATTGCCGCAGCATATGGTGCCAAAGTCATTGCCGTGGTGGGAAGTGAGGAGAAAGGGGAAGTTGTTAAGCGATTAGGCGCCACACATGTCGTGAGCTACCACGAACCGAAATGGGAGGACAAGGTGAAGAGCTTTACTCCTGATGGTGAAGGCGTGCATCACGTGTATGATTCTATCGGCGCAGTCCAGAGTAGCATACGATGCCTGAGATACGGTGGCAAGGTGATAATCGTTGGATTCGCTGCCAGGGGAGGAAAGATGGAAGAGCTCCAGATGAATCGCATTCTCTTGAAGGGTGTATCGGTCGTGGGATACGTAAGTTTGTCTTGGTGTTAGGCGATTGAGAGAAACTGAGGCTAAGCATATTGCAGAGATTTGGCGAGGAAGGTCGGAGAACGCCACAGCAGATTGAGAAGACTTGGAATAGTTTCATGAAGCTGGCTAACGAAGGTAAGATAAAACCTGTGATCTACAATGTCGAATACGCTGGTCTCGAGAGCGTGCCACGAGCATTGAAGGATATGGAGGCTCGCAAGCCATGGGGTCGTGCCATTATCACCATCGCAGATGAAGAGGCACTGAAAGATAGATCCAAGCTATGAATGTCAGCTGTGTATGCCCATAGAATTTGATGCTCGCATTCGATTCATTCCATATTGCGTGATGGTCCAGTAGTAAGATGGATGCAGATCGCGTCGCGTCTAAGGAATGAATCCATCGTCATCCCCGCGGTTCTACCGCACAGGCGGAACAAATTCCAGGGAAGATACGAATTATTCGGCGCCAGCATAACGTTCACAAGGTTTGTCTTGCCAGCTCGCTCGACCTCAACAGACCATCGCCTCCCTCGCTCTCTTCTTCTCGCATACTATTCGAGAGGTTCCACAGGCAACGGCCAATACATCATCTCTAGAACCGCCCCCACTTCCTCACCAGGACCATGTCAAAGACAGAAGCCATTGCGCTGAAAGACCAGGGCAACAAGGCTTTCAAGGAACATGACTGGCCAACCGCTATTGACTTCTACTCGAAAGCTATCGAGAAGTATGCAGAAGAACCATCCTTCTATACGAACAGAGCCCAGGTGTGCATTACCCTGCTGGAATGGACGACACGCGACCAGGAGCACTGACTTCGTGCACAGGCATACATCAAGACAGAAGCCTACGGATATGCGATAGCAGATGCAGACAAGGCGATCGAGCTCGATTCATCGAACGTCAAGGTACGAAGAACCCACTTCTAGTGGCGCCGCATCTCTAAAGTGACGTAGGCATACTACCGAAGAGCAGTGGCAAACACAGCGATACTGAAACATCAAGAAGCGCTGCGAGATTGGAAGATCGTCGTGAAGAAGAGCCCGAATGATGCCAACGCAAAACTACAACACACTGAGTGTCAAAAGGTTGTAAAGCGAGATGCATTCCTCAAGGCTATCGAGGTTGAGGATGCGCCGTCTGCCGCAGAAGGACTGGACATTGACAATATCATCGTGGAGAAGGACTATGATGGCGTCAAGCTAGAGAAAGAGATGACGCAAGAATTCATCGACGACATGATACAGCGGTTCAAGGACGGGAAGAAGATTCACAAGAAATACGTCTATCAAATCATCCTCGCCGTGAAAGAATTGGTATATAACGAGCCGACCATGGTCGAGACACACGTCAAAGAGGGTCACAAACTGACAGTATGCGGTGACACACACGGTAAGCTTCAGTCCCTTTTGTCCCTAGTACCCACTAACATCCTCCAAGGCCAATACTTTGATCTTCTGAACATCTTCAAACTCAATGGATTCCCCACCGCAACCCACGGCTACCTCTTCAACGGCGACTTTGTGGACCGCGGCTCCTGGTCCACCGAGATCTGCCTCCTCCTCTACGCCTACAAGTGGCTCTTCCCCACCTCGTTCTTCCTGAACCGCGGCAACCACGAGACGGACGACATGAACCGCATGTACGGCTTCGAAGGCGAGTGCCGCCACAAATACACCGAGCGCATCTTCAAGCTCTTCAGCGAATCCTTCTCCGCACTGCCCCTGGCCACGCTCGTCGGCGACAAGTTCTTCGTCCTCCACGGCGGGCTTTTCTCGGACGACAACATCAGTCTGGACGACGTCCGCAAGCTGAACCGCCACAAGCAGCGCCAGCCAGGCCAGAGCGGACTGATGATGGAAATGCTCTGGACAGATCCGCAGCCGGCGCCCGGTCGCGGACCCAGCAAGCGCGGCGTCGGCCTGCAGTTCGGCCCAGACGTCACGAAGCGGTTCTGCGAGAGGAACGGGCTCGAGGCCATTATTCGCAGCCACGAGGTGCGCATGGAAGGCTACGAGGTCGAGCACGACGGCAGGTGTATCACAGGTAAGTGACCTCCCCTCATCTTTGTCTCATGACATGTTACACCCAGGTCAAGGCTGATAATCCAAACAGTCTTTTCCGCGCCCAGATACTGCGACTCGACCGAGAACAAGGGCGCATACATCAACATCGAATCAAACCTCAAGCTCCAATTCCACAAATTCGACGCCGTCCCGCATCCGCCCATCAAGCCGATGGCATATGCCAACCAAGGCCTGCAAGGTTTGATGTAAAAACAGCCGTTTTCCGTTCCACCGACCATCAAGGAACGAGGGATAGTCGTGATGGACTTCAAAACGGGGGGGGCACCACGTCCTATGCATGCACAGGCGTTTTGTAGAAGGCGGGGAAGGGGAGAAAGGGGGACCCATTCTTGTTCCGGGATTCCGACCATCAGCGCGCAATTCATCGTTCATTGCAGCGGCGTTTGCTCCGTTTCTTTGGGTACATGCATGGGATGGCGATGTTGATGATGATGATGATGGTGCGTCTTCAGGAGGATGCAGGGAAAGCGCATTGATGTGATGGGTATACCGATGATCTTGTTTGCTGCGGCAGGGTAGTGTGTCGGGCATTGATCTGTCTGGTATGAGAGCATTTTGGGAGAGAGGTGTGTAGGGCATGTGCATGTGCATGTTGCGGATATCTCGGCGTGCAAACTATAGAAGCAAGCAAGTAAGTAAGACGTCAAGGCCATCTCATCTACCATCCATGTGTCTCATGCATCATCATATAATCATCTAATGGTATCGTATCGTATCGTATCGTAGCTATATACACCAACCCTCAACCCCTCAAACAAAATCTCTAAATCCCCATCCCCAAATCCCCATCCCCTTTCCACCCTAATCCCCCTCCTCCCCCATCATAACCCCTCACCACTCCCTCCAATCACTCCCATCAAGATTCATATAATCGTACGGCCCCACACCCCCACCCACACCCACACCCACACCCCCAACCGCTCCGTTACCACCCTTCCCCTCCAGGCCCCCGTCTCCCGCCCCACTCATGCTCATCTCAGGAAAATGCACAGATGCAAGCCGGGCTAGTTCATGCGGATCGATATCAAGAGGGGTAGATGCTGCTGCTGCTGCTGATGCGGATGCGGATGCTGATGCATTGGGTGCGGGTGAGGGTGCGGGCGCGCCCATCCATGTTTGCATGTTTGCGGTTGCGGTTGCGGTGGGGTTTGCTTGTACATTCACAAGCGGCGACGAAAGCGCAAACCCCGCATGCGCATGCGCGAACGGATTCAGACGGAGGACTTGGGTCAGTGCGGGACGGGGGGCGGGGGCGGAGGAGGAGGGTGGTGGTGAGGAATCGGGGGGGATGGGGAGGGCCAGGGAGGGTTTCCAGGGGGTGTTGGGGTTGGGGATTGGGTATGTTGGGTGGTTGTGGTGGTGGTGGTGGATGATGTCGTGGTCTTCCGGGGGTGTGGGAGTCATTGTTTGGGGGTGGATGTGTGGGTCGGGGTGTTGTTGTGTTTGTTGTGTTTGGTGTGCGAAGGCGGTGGCGAAGGTGTCGTGGGTGAGGGGGGGAGTGTGGGTTGGGGGGTTTATTGTTGGGGTTGTCGTTGGATTGGTATTGGGTGTATTGGATGTGGATGTGGTGGTGGTGGTGGTGGTGGTGGTATCACGACGGACGGGGCGGGAGAAGACGAGGTCTTGTGGAGGCGGCGGCGGCGGATCAGGGGGCGGGCCACGTAGCTCGGCGACGACGGCCTGGAGGACGACGGACATGCGCTCGGCGGGCTGGTATGTGTCGGCCATGTCCTGGAGGGCGGCGGCGATGCATTCGAGGTATTGCATGTTGTTGCCGCGCTCGGTGGAGTCTTTCATGAATGCTAGGGCGGCGATGAGGGCGGTTGCGGCTGTGCCCTGGGGGTGTATGTGTTAGGATGGGTGGGATATAGGGGGTGTGTGTGAGAGGGAGAATGAAGAGAGAGGGGATACATACGGCATGCTGCAGGGCAGAGATACACACTTGCTTCGTATTAAAGCGCTGGCGATGCTGCCAGAAGATCTTCGAGACGCAGACGGCATGCTTCGTGCACACGCTGCGCGAGAGCGCGGCGACGCGTGATATCGGGCCGCCGCTCTTCTTCTGGACGTCGTCTTCATATTGTGAAAAGGGGCGGTGCAGGAGGATGAGTGAGGAATGATACTGTTGGTGGAGGAGGAAGAAGGAGAAGGGGGCTCGGGCGACGTTTTCTGCGTTCCATTTCAGGGGCTCGGGGAGGCGGGTGTACCACTTGTTGAGCTCGTGGTCGAGCTTGACCATCTTGGAGTAGGCGTCGCGGTCGAGTGAGGTTTGAGATTCCTTGTGGAGGTGTGAGCGGTCGGAGATGCGGCCGGCGAGTTCCATGAGGTCCAGGAGTGCCTAGGAAGTCAGCAGGGGTGGGTTTTGGGAGGACATGGGATATACCTCGTAGATTAGTGTCTCGAGAGATTTGCCTGGTCCAGCGGGCTTGCATGTTCCTAGTCTCTCGAACTGTTTGGCCAGGTAATAGATTTCTAGATCTGCGCTCTTCATGCTGGTAGGCCGTCCGAGGAACATTGCCCAGTACCTAGGAGACGTCAGCTACACTATCTCATTGTCCGGTCAGACAGATCACTTACTTGTCGTAGATGACGCAGGCCCATAATGTCATCTGCCGGATATCGACTTCTCTTTCTGCGAATCCTGAAGCTCGAGAATCGAGATGGAGACTGCTCTGGCTGTCAGTCGTTGACATTACAATAAGTATCGCATCAGAAACATACCCGATGTCAAATGCAAGCCGTATCGCCATTCCTATTCCAATTCAGCAACGACCAAGAAAAAGCCTCATGTCACCTACCGCTATACATCCAACCAAGGTTGTCACGACCAACTAGAAATGTCAACCCATATACAAGCACGGTCGCGGAGAGAATGCCTCAAACATACCACCACACTCCAAGTCCCCAAGCAACAAGAGCGCCACAACCGACGTGACACCCCCCGGCTGCTCCAGCTCGCTATCAAGCATATCCTTCGCCGCACTATGCAGCGTACTCTGCCGCCGCGCAAACACAAGCCTCTGCATATCCGGCCGCGCCTTATCCGCAAACCTGTACCCCATAGCCAACACACAGACATGCAGATAGGGCGAGTAGAAGCTGCGCCCGCCATGCTTGTAGTCGTCCGTAAACGCCTCCTGGTGCACGACGTGCATGACGGAGTTGTAGTGCTGCCAGAACAGCTCCATCAGGTACGCGTGGGTGGCGGTGGGAAGCAGGCTGATGATGTGTGCGGCGCGCTTCTCGTGCTCCTGGAAGCCCTTGAGCTCGCGCGACGCGACCTCGCTCCCGGAGTGGACGTGGCAGTTTGTCGTCGGTCCGAAGTATCGGAGCCGGCCGTTGAGCTGGTCGAAGCTGAGGTGGCCTTGCGTCGAGAGGAGTTTCTTGACCATGCCGTCGCGTGGGGGGATCGGCTGTGCTTGTGGGAAGCCGGGAGCTGTGTGTCTCATGGTTGTATTGTCCCGGCTTGCTGGTGCCATAGCCTTGTGTTCCATGTCCATGTACTGCGTGGCCGAGCCGAACTGGTCTGTCCGCATAAAGCTCTCCGTCTTCTCAACGTCGCCAGTGTTCTCGGAGCCTGAGTCCGGCATGTGAGGAGAGAATGTGACTGAGGGCAGCTCATCGGGTCCGTGGTGTCGTGTTTGTGGTGGGTGGTTCGCAGGGGGTGGTACGATCCCTTGGTCAACAAGCATCTGTTCTAGCATTGATATCCTGTCGAGCAGGGAGGACATGTATGCTCGTGAGATTGGCCTACAAGGAGCAGTCATCAGTCATCTGGCGGAGTGATATCATGAGCGTAGTCCGCACCTTCGTCTCTCGTCGTCATTCTTTATGATGCATTGCACGCCGGTCTTGCTGCACTGGACACATCTGGTATCATCGGACGGAACAACACACTGCGCGTATCATCAGATGTGGACAACAACCCTCGATCGAGCAGTAAACTCACACGTATTCGACGGTCTCGACAAGTAACGCAAGCCACAGAAGCCCGATGGCGAGACTTTGGCCGGTCGAATTTGGGCGACTCACTGCCGTCATCATCCGTCTTCCTGGCCGGTCGCGAGGCAGGCGTCTTTGGCCGACGACTACCAGCCTTCGCCAACGTCAGACTCGGTCGCTGTTCGCCCTTCACCATGGTGTCACGACGCTGGGACTGGGAGTTGGACGGGTTGTTGGAAACATGACGAGGGCAAGCCGATAATGCAAGAGTGCGGATGTCTTGCAGATGAATCAGGGCGTGTCGGGAGTAGCCCTAACTCCGAAATCCTATGCGCCTGCGATCCACCACTGTGGATTTGATAGTGGACTGACTGGCAGTCAACGGCCGGGTCGATTCCTTTTGGTTCAAAAGTGCGAGTCCTGGACTTTGCGGGGTCCTCGAAAGGCTGTCTGTGGTGGATCGTGTAGTATTATTGAGTGGGCCGATGAAAGCTCGAGTGGGCATTCGTGCGGCGAAGTTTCCAGAGAGGTTGGGATTAGGAACCTTGCATTTTCTGAAGGGCTCCGCGGGAGAGAGTGTCCACAGAGAGCGTGAAACGGTGCAGTGCAGTTGATAGCCCAGCGATGCTCTGCCTTCTGACGGAGGCTGTGTTGTATCAGTCCCTCTTGTCCCTGAATATCGAGGATGTGGTATGATCATTCTAGGATATTGCTCCAATATCTGCAAGGCCCGGCGCTGTGGAGATTCGGCACAATCGAACGAATCTGCAACATCAGTCCATAAACCTGATAAGATAGTGAAAAGTGCAGGCAATGAAAGTGTGATGAATCATGATTGGCCCCATATGATTCCGGCTGACTCGCCGTGTCTACCATGCTCATCGGGGAATTGGTGGCTGATGACCCGGATCAACCAATACAGCCGTGTGAAAGTGGATATGTTCCCCGTCCTTGCCTCCACTTCAGGCGAAGTCAAGCCTTCGGCAATTTACATCGAGATCCGATAGGCACCTCGGAGCGATGTCCGCAGATGTCGCAGTTGCTGGAGATTACACAGCATTACGGGGGGCCAAGCCAATGTGCATATGACTGGCCCTGGACCTGTATTGGCGAAGAAAAGTATATGGAACATAGGAACGCCATCTCGTTTCATTTCTGGGTGTGCAATCGACTCTTTTCACCGATCGCTGCACGCCCCTGGAACGCCGATCATCAGGTTATATGACTGAACAGGAAGCGTACTGTACATAAGCAGATTTCTCGTATGCCTTCATAGCCTCGCCTTTACCTTCCGCTCCATCTCTGGTATATCTCGCTTTGCCCATTCGCGCATGATCTGCCGCTTGATCTTACCACTGGCGAGCTTCGGTATCTCGTCCACAAACATGATACCCCCAGCCAGTCGCTTGTGCTTCGCTACTCGTTTAATGAACCACTTGTGGATATCCTCCTCTGAAACTTTGCCAGTCGCCTCTGGCGCCAAAGTCACGTACGCCCGTGGCCATTCTTGGCCATGTCTACCCGATCGTCAGCATCAGTCGCCAAAGAAACCCGTGGTGCATAACAAACAATTGTATCCCTGTCACTGCCGAATCGATGATGGCTTCATGCTCAAGTAATACTGCTTCCAGCTCCGCAGGCGCAACCTGGAGCGCATTCACTTTGATCATTTCCTACAAATTCCTTTCGTTAGCTGGTGCGTGCTAAATTCTGGGACTGGGGCTCCCGGAGAGATAAATCGCACCTTTTTGCGATCCACAATCCAGAATTTTCCGTTTCGCATGATTGCAATATCGCCCGTTTTCAGCCAGCCGCCTTCGAGAAGGGTCTCCCTGGTGGCCTCCTCGTTCTTCCAGTACCGCATGCACACCTGCGGCCCGCGCACGTAGAGTTCGCCTCTGTGGCCATGCGGGACTTCGTTACCATTATCGTCACGCATCGAAATCTCGGTGTTTGGAATAATATGGCCAATTGACCCGGTACTGTCGACTGTTAAAAAGATGACCGAATAACAAGCTCTAACCCACTTACAAATCCACAGTCCCACCAGGAACTAGGATAGCTCCACAAGTTACCTCAGTCATGCCCCAGCCAGAATTAATCTGCACGTTGAACCTCTCGCTCACCTCACGAGCCAACTCCGTAGGCAGTGGCGCAGCTCCCGTCAAGATATCCGTCACGCTCGAGATGTCATAGTTTGCCGTTTCCGGTCGCTTTTGCAACATGACAAGAATCGGCGGAGCAACCTGGAGGTTCGTGATTCGGTAGTTCTGGATGTGTTGGAGGTATCTCTCAAAGTTGAAGACCTTCATAATGTAACAGGGTATCTGCAGTCGCTGGACGCCCATATTGGTAAACAGCTGGCCGTACGCATGATATAGCGGTAGAAAAGCAAGCTTTTGCACAGATCAGTCTTCTGGACCGGACGTTCGAACTGGCTGCAACCTACCCATCTCTCCGGCGGGAAATCGTCCCATGTATACCCGCGGCCAACAAAACGGGTGTAAAAGTTCTGTTCCAAGTTTGCGATCAGGTTTGCATGACTTACACACACCCCCTTGGGCAAACCTGTGGTGCCTGAGGAATAGTTGACGGTCGCAACGGTATTCACAGCCTCCGTCGGAGTCAATGGCTTTATCTGTGCACGATCGGCTTCCGCTGGTGTTCCTATGAAGGTTTGCCAGTCGTAGATGCCGCGGATAGGTGGGACGTATTCGTCGGAGAAGAGGAATAGCTGGGGGACAGACTTGCCCGTCCGCTGAGCGGCCGCCGTGGCGGCTGGGAGCGCAGTGTCTATCAGATCGGGGTGTACGAGAATCACTCTCGCGTCGGTGTCAGCTATTTGATGTGTCATTTCTGTGCTCCAGTTAGTGCGAACAGTTTCAGAGCTGTGTATATCGTATCTCCTGACCTGCTACTGTATACGAAGGATTGCCACCGCTGAAGATCCGCTTTGAGCCTACGATGCCAAGGTAGGCGCATGGTACGAATATATGGTTTGGCGTGAATATCAAGACCACTTCGCCTTCTCGTACACCCAGCTTGTCAAGGCCTATCCCCAACCTCTTGATCCATGCTAGCATCTGTCGCGAGGAAAGCGATCTGCTTGGATCCTCTGCACTGATCCATAGGGGCGTGTCTGTTATCTTGTGCTCCGGGAATAGATACGTCAGGAGATTGCATTGAGGCAGGTCTAGGTCAGGGTAAGGCGAACGGTACACCATGGTGACGGACAGTGGTCAGACTGTAGGTCGGGAGGTCAAGGTAGATGAAGCCTCCGAGACGAGCAAGAATTGGAGGAGTAGGAGCAAGATAGACACATTGAGGGAAGGATAGGGCTTAATAAAGCCTCAATCATGGAAGCTGACATGACGCTCGACGCCGAGACTAACCAACAGTAGAATGATGATCTTGGATCGTGGAGAGGCAGAGGTGGAGAGAGTGGAGAGTGAAGAGAGAGCAGGATGAAGTTATTCCCGAGACGGGATTACGGCTAACGCTGGGAGGGATAACGCCGAACGCTAACATGACAGTTTGGCAGCTTGAACGGCACGGCTAAGGTCCTCGGAAGCACCCCACAGTTGTCTACGGCGCTACTATTGCCGAAAACCCCACAGAAGGAAGACGGAAGTCGGCTTGGGTCCCCTGCCGACCCCCCTTAGTCTCTCTCCCTCATACCGGGCATTCGTAAGTGGTGGTCATGTATGGATTGTAGTCACTGTCTGTCATCCGTAGCTCTACTTGATCACAAACGTCTCTCTATATTGACGCTCGGCGCCAGACCATAATGTCAGACCTCAGCGACATGAGCAAGTTGTTCCGTCTCGACGGAAAGGTAGCATTAGTAACCGGTGGCATGACTGATCCAACATCCTACTTTATAGACATCTGGCTAACCACTCTGTTTCAGGCTCTCGAGGTCTGGGACTCCACGCTGCAACAGCCTTCCTCAAAGCGGGAGCCAGCAAGGTCATCCTGGCAGCCAGGAAAGCAGAGGGACCCCAGGGCTTGGACCAGGCCGTGAAGCGGCTCAATGAACTGCCTGGAGTTCAGGGTTCGGCTGTTGGCATATCAGCCAACGTCGCTACTCTGGATGGCATTGAGAGTCTCCTTAAGCAGATCGGAGAGATTGTCGACAGATTGGATATTCTCGTGGCAAACGCAGGTACTACCTGGGGTGGACCCTTTGAGCCGACGCCAGATTGGTCGTCACAGAAGATCCTCGATCTGAACGTCCGTGGAGTCTTCAATCTCGTCCGTCTGTGAGCTGAGATACCGACCTCCCGCCTCACCATTACCATCCACTTACCCGCAACAGCGCCGTACCATTACTCGAGAAATCCGGGTCGAGATCCGACCCCTCGAGGATCGTCATCGTAAGCTCCGTAGCCGGCACCAACGTCACGCATACCGGCGACCACGGGACGATCATGTACTCAGCCTCCAAGGCCGCAGCACATCATCTAGCGAGAAACTTCGCGGTGGAGCTGGGGCCGCGGAACATCACTAGCAATGCTGTTGCGCCAGGCTTTTTTCCCACCAGGCTTGCAAACGGTCTGATCCAGGAACTTGGGGGTCAGGAGGCACTTGAACGGGAGAACCCACGACTGCGACTGGGTGTCCCGGATGATATTGGGGGAGTGATGGTCTTTCTCTGCTCGCGAGCTGGGAGCTATGTGTAAGTGTGCAGGGGATAAGATGCACTGTGACGATTGTACTGATTAGGATTTTAGGAATGGCGAGGATATTGCGGTAGATGGTGGTGCTCGATGGAAGCAGGGGACGAATCACAAGTTATGATCCAGCTCTCGAGACTGTGAAAACGATACTTGCATCTTCTCCCACGTCACAGTCACATGTCACATAGTGATTGAACACTACGGCAGTGATCAGGATGTGAATTGATATCAAGACAGGAAGCCACTTTCCAGACCGCAACTTGCGCCAACGCTACCTTCTTCCATCTTGGCTACGCTGCAATTGCATCTTCGACAATCACCGCCCCTGCACTTCCAGGCTTAATGCCATTTCCCCTCTTCCACTCTGCCGTCACTATATACCCAAAGCCCAAACGTATCACCCAACGTCCCATCTGACCATAGTCCCAGCATCCACAAACACACATAACACCATATTTCTACACCGCCTCTCGCTAAACCCCATCAGTCGTTTCACATATTTACCCCCTTCCCACTCATTATCCATCCCCAGCCTCCAAGCATGATCTCCCACGCGTCTCCTCCGAGACAATGTAAGACCCCCAAAGGTCATTCTACAGTCCCCGAGCTAACAATCCACAGTCAACCCCAACGAAGACGGCCTAACCTTCAAGGCCTCGGGCCCTAGTGCCATCGTCGGCCTCATCCTTGCCTCCTTGCTACTCGCCTTCAGCACGATCCGCGTCGTACGTCTCAAGAGCGTGTTTCCCGCAGAGCTCTGGGCCGCGGGGCTAAGTATGTATTCATCACTGCCACCCGTGCGACTGAGTATACAGACTATCTGGTGTCTGACAGGCGCACAGGTCACTGCTCAGGCTGGGCACTGCGCATCATGTATCTATACACAGGCACATACCACCCCATGCACGCCGCAGGCTCCTATCTAATGATGCTGTACGTCCCAAACCGAGGAACTCCAAACCAGCAAGAGCCACAAATCCCTAATTACCCCCGCAAACAGTCTCTCCACAACCCTCACCACCGCCGCACTCCTCCCCTGGCTCACAACAATCACATCCGACACCAGACAACTCCCCGCCCGCACCTCCCCCATCTTCACGCCCGCGCAATGCAAGACCGCCCTCAGCCACACCGCCACCCTCGCCCTCGCCTTCCAAGCCATCGGCGCCATCCTCTGGGGCACCGCCTTCCAAGGCCCCAAATCCGCTGACCACGCGGCTGACGTGCTGGCAAGCGGGTACACGATGCTAGCAGCCGGTCTCCTCGCCTCGCTGCTCGTGCTGACTGCCATCACGCTCGCTCTGGCGCGCTACACCTGGTCCACGCGTCTCTGCGCGCCGTCAGAGCAACACGGCGTTATCCCGCGCGAGCGTATGAGAGCGGCGCTGCGCTTCTGCGCTGCTGCGACGGTGCTGCTTGGTGTGCAGACGCTGTGTCGACTGGGACGGCATGGGGTCGTGTTTACGCAGTCGAACGGGGCGTTTCTGCAGTTCTATCTCCGGCATTATGGCGCGAGGACGGAGTATTATCTCTGGGTTGGTGAGGCGGGGCCGTTGATGTGTGAGTTGTGCTGCTTTGCTTTTCTTTTCGTGTTTTTTGGACTGCGTGCTGATGGTGTGTTTTTGTTTGTGTGTCTAGTTGTATTCGTACTGTTTTGCTGTCCTGCTACGTGTCCGCTGCCTTTATGCGCGACTGTGCTGGGAGGGCGGTCGATTGATGATGGGACTGCTGTTGGGCTGCCTGTGTGGCGGCAGTATAGTATGCAAAGGCGTTTTCTCGCTGCTGCTGCTGCTGCGCATGAGTCGAGGGCGGGACATGTCTCGAGGCAGCAGTATCCTGCCGTTCCTGTCGAGGCAGCAGCAGCAGCAGCAGTCGCAGCGCCGCCGCGCGTGTCTGTGGATACGCATAAGATTGCTGTTGATGGAGAGATGTATAGGTGTGTGCATTGTGCTGCCAAGTCGCCGCTCTGAGGAGAAGGGATGGGTTCTTGGAATGTGGATGGTGTATGCCTGTCTGCGGACAGTCTCCGGTCTTGTTGTATTTAGCTAGCTAGCTAACTGTGCAAAGATAGAAGTGAGGGATCCGAGTGTCGTGTTGCTACACTGATTCATTCAATCCATTCAATCCATGCATCCATGCATCCATCCATGCATCCATCTAGCTAGAAGTAGAACTAGAACGAGAACTACCTAGTGCTACTGTAGGTAGTTTTGATAATCCATATGGATGGGATAGTACGTAGCGCGGTAACCGGACCACATGGCCCCCCCACTGTGGCGGCCACATGTGAGCAGCAGAAATTCTCGTTTTTTTTTTGGACATGTGGTTATTCTTAGCAGACGCGCTGATGGATGATGCGCTGTGGATGCGCTGTGGGTAATTATGTGCGTGCACAAAGAAAGAAAGAAAGAAAGACAGACAGAAAAATGGTCTTCTCGGCACATCCACAGAGACAGACAGAGAAGATTGTATCTTTCTGCTACTACTACTACTACTACTACTACTACTACTAATGCGTTCAGGACTCCAGGACTCGAGTACTCGAGTGTGGTGGTGGAGATGGTACAAGAGTATGAAAGCGCTCAAATGCTATATTCCGAAAAATAATAATGCCATGAATGCCCTGTATGCTACATCCGCCAAGATGACATGAATGCCCTGTATGCTACATCCGCCAAGATGACATGAATGCCCTGTATGCTACATCCGCCAAGATGACATGAATGCCCTGTATGCTACATCCGCCAAGATGCCATGAATGCCATGAATGCCAGCCCATTAAAAGTCCCAAAGATATCCCCATAAGCCCTTTTCTTTTTAATTGTGAGATCCCCCCAATGTCTATCAGAGACGCCAGTTTCCCATGCCCTCTTTCCTCCCATACTAATGCCAGATAAATGACCCCCCCAAAAAACGCCCCCTCTAAGCCCACTTTCCAAGCAAGGCCATCAGCGCGGCGCCAAGGTACATCAACAACATGGCACTCAGGACCTTCTTGATTGGCGCCCGGGCCATGCTTGGGCTGAACATGAACTCGTGGGCCATCAGCTCGATTAGTCCAGTGTAGATGAGGATGCCGGCCGAGATACTGTCAAAGACACCGTTGACAATCAGAGTGGTGCGGCCCTCAGGTGGGTAGCTCTCGCGCACGCCGAGACCAATCGCAATTGCTATCGGAGTGCTGATACCATAGCCAGCAGCCAGCAAATAGGGGGTCCAGCGCTTGCTCTTCGGCCACGGCACGGTCGCCAGACGAGAGCCCAGACCCAAGCCCTCAAAGGTCTGGTGGAACACAAGCACAATGTAGAGAGTGGTGAATTCGGAGCCCGCGACGGCAAGGGTGAGACCGATGAAGACGGAGTGGAAGATGACGCCAAACTCGAGGATGAAGATGGCGGTGAGCTGGGCGGAGTAGGACTCCGGGATGAGGCCCTTTGCCTCCCAGGACGAGTCGATTTCGCTGTTTGCGACGTGGCTGTGCTCGTGGCCGAGGTGGTCGGTGCCGGGGACGGAGGAGGAATCAGCGGCGCCGTTGTTGTCGTTGTCGTCTTCCTTTTGCGGGTGGGTGATTGGGGTTGCGCCGTGGGCGTGTGCGTCGCCGGTGCCGAATTTCGCGTAGCGCATGACCATGAGTTCGATGAAGAACATGACCATGATGGTCATGAGCGCAATACCTTCGACCCAGGGGTAGGCCGCGATGGTTTCGCCTTCGAGACAGGGGTTCAGGAGGGCCTCGTTAGCAGGAGCGAGAAGCTATGATATTGTCAGTGATCGACTCCGAGCCGATGGGACACGGACAAACTAACATGGATGAACGCTGTGGCTATAATGACACCGGAGCCAAAGTACTTTGCGATGAAAAAGGCCGATTCCGGGACGCCCACGGACTGGTGTCTCCGGGCGAAGACAGGGAACCATGCGCCTAGGAAGAGTTAGAGCTGTGAGAGAAAGTAGTGACGTTTATTTTAACAATCTTACCAAAGAGAGATCCAACCAGGATCACAAAGATTGCAGAGATGCGGACGCCGAGACGACCGTCATATTCATTTCCAGGCTCGCATCCACCGGCCTCCTCGACGGGTTCGGTGATGGAAGTGGGATCAGCAGCGTCCTGGCGGACGAGCAGAGCGGCAAAGTCGACGAGGCTCGACATGGTGTACGTGTGTGTATGTGCTAGAAGGGGCTCGAATGAGCAGAATCTGCACGATGGATTGAAGTGGAGGGCAAAGCTAGGACAAGAAAGGCTTATGCTTGGGAAGAAGCAGAACAGCAGTCTTGGAAAGCTTAAGTAGAAAATAAAAGAGCGGCGGAGAGGGCGGAGAGCACCTCGCTGGACTCAGAAGCTGGAAGGGCGGCCCATGGAAAAATCCAAACAGCCAAATGCCTAGTTAGGGTGAGTACCATGATGGACAGCTCGGCCGTGCAGGGCAGTGCGCGAATAGGCGGAAAGCTATATTGCTAGCCTTCCTTGGGCACACTAAATGAGATCCGGATGGATCCCTCAGGGTGTTGAGAAGATGCAGCTTCTGCAGGGCATCATGCTTCGGTTGCGCATTTCTTGGTGTTTTGAAGACTCGGGATAGTGTACAGCAGTTTACGCTGTCGCAGGCATATCACAACCACGAAGTCATGAAGTTGAAAGTTGCGCGCCTAGTACCGGGAGGATTGTATTGAACGAACGGCGAGGCGTCGAGGCAAAGAATAGAAAAGTCGATCGGAGGTAGCGATTGGAAGAAGACGAGGATTGGAGTGGTGGTGAAAGTGAGGGCGAATGAGGAGACAGGTATAGCATGCGATTACGGGAGTGGGGGTTGAGTCGAGATGAGTCGAGTATGTAATGCGAGATCTGTGGCGGCGACGGGGTGGGGGGAGGCGCATGGCACCGATAGGCCTGAGGCTCGCAGGCTCCAAGGCAGCAATGTGAGCAGGCACACAGGCATCAAGGCCTACAGGCAGCAATACCTGGTTGATGCCTCAAGGCCGAGATGAGGCTGAGACGTGGATGCCTTGCCACCTTGAGTCCATGGATCGGTGCTGTAAGCTACTCACTCAGAGCTTGGCTAGTCTAGCAAGGTTTGCTGTCCAGACTACACTCAGTAATTATTAGCTGTCCACTAATTATCGCCGATCGGTGGGGCGACAGACATGCAAGCCATGGTCATGGGATGGATGCTCGCTAATCCTGTTACTAACCTCTATTCTTCCTCTGTCTCTTCCTCCTCTTCCTCACTTGTTCATCAATTGCGGAGGAGTAAAGTGACTGCAGGTACGCATCTGGATTCTGCCATCGCGAATAAGCTTTGTGACAAGGAGGAGCAAGAAGAGGAGGTTCATTTCATGCCGTCGGAATGGCTGATGATGGTAGGTAGCATTGTCGAGTGCGCAAGAGGAGACAGTCAGTTGTTGTGGTGTGATCTGTCTGTTCTTGCTCGGCTGTGCCAGAAAGGGGAGGCTTGGTATAGGAGCGCGTGATGCAGGTATCGCTGCCAGCCTCTTGATGTTGCACGCTGGGACGATGCGCGATGCTCGATGGACGATGGAGGATGTTCGATGTTCGATGGGCGATGGGCGATGATGGGTGAAGGAAGTGGGCGGTGGGTAATCCATGCACGATGCACACACACACCACACACTGCATGGATGCGGCTGCTTGACCCCGCATTCTGCCCTTTTTCTGCTCAACTAATACACCTGGTAATAGCTAGCTAGGCAGCTGGTAGCCGTCAACGAGCAACGCGGCCACTCTTGGTCCGGACGAATCTTGTCAATTGCACGGCATGACGCAAGCATTGATATATGCCGCAAGTCTGTGTAGTAAGAGGAGAATGGAGAATATCAATTAGGGCAAGACAATGGATTATCTAGGCTGGCTGACTCTACTGCTGATGGCGTTTCTACGCATTGTCGATATGTGTGACATGGCAGCACAAGAATGCGATTGCGAGCTTGCTGTCCACATGTCGGAGCCAACCAGAGACGGCCGATCCATCAGGGCGGCGGTCAGGGGCCAGGATGTGCCCAATCCACCTCCACATCCACATCCCTTTCATCTTCATGCCGCCACGGGCAGTTCTTCTCGCTGGGTATTGGCAATTGGCTGAGAGATGAGAGAAGGGAAGTCCAGGCTCCAGGCCAGTCATCGTCAACCGTGCACCAAGACTGCCCTTGTCCCGATGTATCATGTCCCCACTGCCCGCAGCTTGCAGCTTCAGCAGCATCATCGATGATGAGGTCATAATTGCCAAACCTGCCGGACTCTCTCGCTCTCACGAGATGCAAATTAGCCTTCTTTGGGACAAAAAGAACTGCCAAAAGCTTGCTTCTGCCGCCCTTGACTCCTGCTTGCTCCTCAAATGCCCCATCGAGCTATGTAATGCTGTAATACCCGTGTATCCTATGTAATATAATGCCTGTCCAAGCTCTTCCAGCCTTCCCAGCTCTTTCCTCTTACCCACTCCGCCTTCAATAAAACCTTCCACTCTCCCTCTTCCACTCTCACCACCTGCTCTTCCTCTTCACCACACTACATCTTCCATTCTTTGTGGGCTGGAATTCACTCACACTCGCCTTCAACCAACCCATCCTTTCCATCTATCAATCAATCATCGTCGCCATCATGATTGTCGATCCCGTCGAAGCTCTCAAGAAGACTTCGCTGCTGTTGGTGCCCACCACCACGCTGCCCATCCCGACTTCTCTACCCACCGTAGACCCCTTCAAGCCTGATATCCAGGTCGCTCATCACGATGGCCAAGTCACTCTCTGGGTCGTCTTTGTGATCATGCTCATCGCCTCTGCTGTCTTTGCTGGCATGTCATGGACTGTCCCTCTTGTAAGCAGTCCTGACACTCACTCGCTACTACTCCTCTCCAACTGTTACACAAACTGATCCTTTCCGCTAGAACAAGCGCCTCTACCACGTCATCACCACTCTCATCACCATCATTGCCGCCCTCTCCTACTTTGCCATGGCCAGCGGACACGGCGTTGCCATCCACCACATCAAGGTCCGCGTTGAACACGAGCACGCTCCCGATACCTTCAAGTACATTGACAGACAAGTTTTCTGGGCTCGCTATGTTGACTGGAGCTTGACCACTCCCCTCCTGCTCCTCGATCTTGCCTTCCTTGCCGGTCTCAGCGGCGGTCACATTCTCATGACCGTTGTCGCCGATCTGATCATGATTCTTACCGGTCTCTTCGCTGCTTTCGGTGCTGAGGATACTCCCCAGAAGTGGGGCTGGTACACCATTGCCTGCATTGCTTACCTCGTCATCATCTGGCACCTTGTTGTCAATGGCCGCGCTCTTGCCGCTGCTCGTGGTGGTGCCGTTGGCAAGTTCTACTCCTCCATTGCTGGCTTTACCATTCTCATCTGGACCGCCTACCCAATGTAAGTGACTGAGACGCTTGGACCTGTTGTTTTAGCTGACATTTGTAGTGTTTGGGGAATTGCCGATGGTGCCCGCAACGTCTCCGTTGACGGCGAGATCATTGCCTATGCTGTCCTTGACGTGCTTGCCAAGCCCATCTTTGGCCTGTGGCTCTTGATCACCCACGCCAAGCTTGCCGAGACCAATGTTGACCTCTCCGGCACTTTCTGGTCCAACGGCCTGAGCTCTGAGGGCCGCCTTCGTCTCGATGACGAAGATGGTGCTTAAACGATTGCTGCAATGTGTAGCTCATTCGCTCTTTTATAAGCTGTAATCGTCATGAATGTGGCGAAGTGATCGAACTCGTGAATGACTTTGAGTCTCCACAGCTTGTATCAAACAAACGATGTAGCGTATGAGGGAAAAAAATAGTAATGGAAATGACGTGAAAAGCAAGCCAGGACGACGATTGATTACGAGCCATACATTTCTTGCATGCAACCATGACGTCGCAAGAGCTATTTTCGCTCTGGACTTATGGTTCACGGACCACTTTTTCAATCACCTTTTTACATAGCTGATGACTAAATATCATTGTAATTCACGTGGAATCGTGTCTTGGATATGAATGCTGCTGCTAAAAGTGCCTGTGGTTGATGGTGCCGTCTCATCTATATGCATGGATGCTCCTTCCCTATATCTTCTAATGATGATGTAATCTCAGACTAACCACTACCTCGATGCGCTTAAAAAAACAAATGCATGCTCGTGGCCGAGTAATGTCTACCTTTTGACAAAATGAAATGCACCGAAAAGTGCGTCGCATGCCTGACTTGTAACAAAAACGAACGGGGGGGTATCAATCATGCCAACAACCATCATCATCGTCATCTTCTTCATCATCTTCACCTTCATCATACCATCCAAGTCCATAGACCACCACTCCAGTCCACGACTTGGATCATCTATCCATCCTTTCCATTCTCCTTTATACCCAACCCCAACCCCAATCCAGAACCCAACCCGGACCCAAAAAGCCCACTCCGTCTCCGCCGCAACATCATGCCCCGCGTGCCCGAAATGTCCAACTGCATCATCTTCATGTTCCCAATGTGCTGCTGCTGCTGCTGTTGCGGCCCCCCAGACTGCTGCGATACACTGCCCCGCCGACTATGCGGTCTGCTACCTGGTCTGCTACCTGGTCGAGAGGAGGAGGCAGCTGCGGATTTACTTTTCGGTGGTTTCTTGGCGTCTGCCAGGATGGCTGCTGCTTCGACGTTCGTGTCTGCGTCACCATTGTCTATTACGTCTGCATGGCTTGGGTCCGGGGTGTCGTGGAACAGGCGTTTGTACCGCAGCTCGGCTGCCGATGGGCTTGCGCACGGTGGGGGTGTTATCGGTGTGTGGAGCTGGTTCTGATTCTGATGAGAATGTAGATGTGTGGAACTGGCTTTTGTCATGGCGAGCGGACTTCCGAGGCCAAATGACGAGCGCGACGGTGGGAGCAGCGGGGTTGTGGGCTGGCTGGCAGAGGGGAAGAGGTGGCGGCTGCGACTCGATGACGATGATGGTGGTGGTGGTGGCCAGAGATGTGTGTCGTTGTGGTGGTGGTGGAGAGGAGAGGCGGGAGGCGATTCTGTCGACGAGGATTCGGAGTCGGGCATCTCGTCGTCGTCGTAATCGTCGTAGTCGTCGAATGGCGAGGGTCCGGTATCGTCGTCGTCATCGTGTGATGAGGAAACGAGTCCATCCTCCGGGCTACTTGGCTGCAGATGGAAGCTCCTGCGAGACGGCGAGAGTCGTCGGATTGATTGGTTGGCGCGGTTTCTTCGCAGTCCAGGTGCTGCCGGCTCGGCGAGATGGGGGACTTTGGCTGTGGACAGCGTCGTCAAAGGTGCTAACGCGTCAGGCCCAGCAGGCGTTACGATGACCGGCAACATACGCCTCTTGATCTCGCGTTTGTGTATATGGCTACTAGAACTCTGCAGCGCCGGTCGCATGTATCCATGCAGACTCTGTCTCAGATCAACCTGACTAGGACTGAACGCGACCCGAGCACGCAGACTGCGCACTGCTGCATCCAGCGCGAGTTCAATCGCGCAATGATTCTGGACACGAGCCAACTTCGGCCACGTCGCCTTCTCCCCTCCGAGGAGAGCAGCGAGCATGAACTCCGTCGTTGGGTTCGCAAGCACCTGTGGGACCTGCGCAAAGTCGATCTCGGGGAATATGGTAATGTCGCCGGCATAGCGCTGGCTTAGCACGGATCGGATCTTTGTAAAGTAGTTTGGAAAGACGCCCATCTCGGTAAGGACGTGCATGCGGTGCAAGGCTTCGTCTTTGGCCAGATTAGCCATGCTATTAAGCCAGGACGGCCCAGTGGTGATTGCGGCGGCGATGGAGGAGGATGCTTCATTGTTGACAAAGGGAACGACATGCGGATTTACTTGGGACACAATAAAGTGGTTGACGTTGAACATTTCGGCGAGGCGAGTCATGGGGAGGTCATTGTCGACGGAGCCGTCGATCCAGCGGCCTGGCGAAGGGTTCCATGGAACCTCAAGGCCTGTCCTGGGGTCTTTCGAGAGGAGGGATGCGGCGGAGAAGACGAGGGGTACGGAGCATGACGCGGCGCTGTTGACTGTGTTAGAACAAAAAGCACGTGAACATTTCCGGATCGGACTTACACGGCGGACCATATTATGACGTTAGGCGCTGTAATGTAGTTGAGGAGCCGTGGTAGCTCGTACACACTAGCCGTCGATACCGGAATGTTGAGAATCCTTCTCGTCCTGTTGTATGCTTCTTGGAACGTCAGGTCTCCCAGGAGGTTCTTCATCACCCTGATGAGATTACCAATGTCGAAAAGGGAGCCATGCTTCAAGAATCTAGATAGTTTCCGGAAGATGCCGTCCTCTTCGCCCTCTCTCTCGAAAACGTCCATTTCGCCATAGCAGAACTCGTCAATAACGCTTGGGAGTTCTTCATCGGTTCTTGAGCATAGAATAGCCGCCACAATGCTGCCAGCAGATGCCCCGGATATGATTCTTGGTAGTAGTTTTGCTTCCCACAACGTCTTGACCACGCCAACATGATTCATTCCAAAAGTACCGCCACCAGAGAGCAGAAGTGCGCTGCGGCCAAACGACTGTCTGGCCTGTAGAATCTGGTCGAGGAGATGCCTCGGATCAACCTCGTCGTCGCCTTTCGCGGCAGCAATCTCCAACAAAGCCGTCAGAGTGTTCAGGGTTGATTCGATGTAGCGTTCGATCAAAGTCTTTGTTCCGATATGTGAGTGCTTATACAGCTGCAAGCTCCCCATACCACCAAGTCCACGAGTCAAAGATGTACGTATCAGGAACAGCATACGCCTGGTGTCGCAGTTCGTCCTCGCTTCATCCAGTTGCTGGAGGCGGCTCTTAACAAGTGCGTAGTTGTATTCGCGAGTCACCTCTTCCTCTTTCCACGCATTGTTGCCCTCTAGCTTATCCAGTTCCGAAGCAGCGGAGCGCCATTCGCTGTAGGTCTTTGCCTTGTGTGAATGTGAGCACGGTCTTTGCAGTGAACATCATAATGCTTTACCTCTTTCAACTTTACATGCAGCAATTGCTTCCGATTCTCGTCGTCTATACTCAATGCGGTCTGCTCATCCGTGCTTTCAGCGCAGACCTCGGCAGCAGTCCATAATTCTTGAACTGCGCTCCTTGGATTCTGAGCCAGTCGTAACAACGGGTTGAGTAGCCCTCCATGACTCTGACTCTTTCTCACCACGCGCGTTTGCCCATCAATCACCTTCTCATGGCCTTGATGCCCCGGGTGTAATCTTGACACAGGGATCTGCAGGAACGACATCTGTTTCTCGGAGCCATGCGCGACACGCAAGGACCGACGTGGAATCGGACGAGCGAGAGCAAGTCGGTGGCGAGGCTCGTAGCCGCCTTCGACTCGCGGGCAGCTATATGTATAAGCGGAGCGGCTCGAGACTGCTGGGCAGCGGTATCTGTTGTTGGCGCTGCTTGAGTAAAGGAATTGAGTATAGCGCGGTGAGCAGGCGTCTTTAGTTGCAGAAGCTTGAAAAGCGGGCGGTGATCACGCGCGGGAGATGCACAGTGTACGTCACTTTGGTGGGGGAACAGGCGGGCGAGGCCAGGCGCAGATCAGACAGCGTAATAATATGAGAGTAATAGTGGTAGTAGTAAAGACGGTGAGAGAGGAACTGAGACATGGAGGATGAATCTGGCATTTATCAAGATGCGAGGGAGTAAGAATGTGTATTGAGTATTACGGCTGGAGTTGTACCAGAAAGTGCATGTGCATGTGGCCAACCTGGTGTCTGTGTCTATCCCGGTCCCTGTCCCTGCACGGCGCCCTGGTGACATTTTCCCCTTCCCGTTGCGTAGTTCCAAATGCAATGCAGGTATATTCCAGCACGGCCCGTCTTTGTCGCGATGACCGGGGTGGCTCAGGGAATCAGGTCTCTCCTGAACAGCAGATGACACGTCGTCATGAGACTAATCCCGCACCTTTTCTTAGAATGTAATATACAGTTATTAGCCACTTCGCTGTGGCCGTCTTACGCCCTGGGACAGAACGTAGATACACATAGCAGCGTTGGGACCGATTGAAGCATGTCGGTGGATCTTCTTCCCCCTTGTGACTCGACAACACCATAAAGAAAGGCAAAAGGAGATCTTGGAAACCTAGACGTGCATGGTTATCTACGGGGATGATGACGATATGCTCCACTACGTTGGAAGCGAACGATAAGAACAGGCACATGCTTGTTATGGGCCCCGCGCAGGTGGACATGTAAGAGCACGAGCTCACAGCAAGGCTGAACATGCCAACAGTTTGCAAAGGTAAACATCAATTTGCTCATCTTTTACTGCTGAAGACACCACGCTGTGGACTATTCTGGTTCTTCTTATCACCATATCAGGTCCTTCTCAACAGCATGTGAGCATAACTGATATTGCTGCCTGAGGCAACCGCCGTCTGCCCTTCAAATCATGCTCTCAACTGGTAGTCCGCGACCTTTTCAAACATCCAGGTGTTTGGCAATATATTGGTCTGGTGAAGTGCTTATAGAGGAGAATAACCAAGCAGATCGGTAGTATTTCGTACTTTGCTACACGAAAAAGGTGAGATGATGGATGCAGAGCACAAACCTCTCGCATCCATGAGGAATCCATGGCGCGAAGCTCGAATCTCGCAATATCCCCCCCAAATGCATTCATATCCTCTAAACAGGCCGAAGTCGATCTACGGCTACGATCTTGCATCCTACTGTAGACATAATGGGTATAGCCTTTTTGACTTTTACAAAAGCAGAATAGCAAGCTCACGCTCGGTCAGACCACAGAGTATGTACCCGGACTTCCGAGTACCAACATCAACCTCGAATCCTACCTCACCGCAACATATATAGAGCAAATGCCGATGTAAACGTTCGGCTCTGTAGGAGCCTTAGGGTCTCTTGAAAGTTGTACCGATCGCGGACTGAAAATAAAATCCCATAATGAGTGGCCGCGTCCGAAGCATAGAAACGGAGCACCAATGCCAGAAATGTAAAAAGTTCTTCTCGCAGAGTGAGTCGCTACTTGTCCAATTTAGCTTCTCGTATGTTTCATGTCTAAATGTATCCAGAATCGTCTCTGACCCGACATACTAAACGTTGCGTCCTTGACTTGCCGGTGCCAATACGTCAGAAATCGTGCAGTCACTGCGCAAATGCAAAAGCACGTTGCAATCTCCGCCGACCTTCGTGCTCAAGGTGCACAGCTAGAGAATTACCATGCAGTTATCCAACATCAGCCTCAGAACGGAGCCCATCTCCAACTTCGTCTTCAAGCTCCAAAACCCCATCAGAATACCCGGTTCCCTCGATTGAAGACCATCACATCGCTCTTCCAACAGCTCAACCCAAGCAGCCAAATGACTCCTCCATTGATACCGTAATCCAAAGATCCTCGCCACTGTTGCCTTCCAGCGCTCTCCCCTCTCTCCGTGACCAATCTCTCCTGTATCCCGTCGCACGATTGCCCTCCCCAACCCCTCTCACCCTCCACTCCACAACCCAAATATTTCTCGTCCACCGCTCCTGGGTCGGCACCATGGCCAGCAAGACGCACCTCCCACCCATCATCCACCCACGCCAAATCCCTGACGGCATCCCACTCGACCTCATGGGCTTCTATCTCGTCGCCAAGGTATGGACCAGCGCAACAGCTGCAACTCGCCCTGGCGTGACACGCATAGCGGAGCGTGAGATGCTAAAGTTCCACGAGAGATACACAGCGGGACAGGTTGGGAGCGTCAGGGATATGGTGATTGACTTGCAAGTGTTTCTGCTGTACGCCATCATCAAGCTGTTTCCGCCAGACGAAGTCGTGGAAAGGGATGTGGCGAAGGAACGAGAGATTTTCGCGCATCTTCAGGACGTGGCATATCAAGTCGCGAAAACCGGCCTGTTTCTCCCAGAGTCGCCGCATGAGAGCGGAGAGGCGGAAGACGAGCTCGGAGACTTGCCGAGCTGGGACACATGGTTGCTCACTGAAGCTAAACGCCGTGCCATCATTGCTGTTTACCAGATGGCATGGGCATGGAGCGTTAGACACAGCTTCCCTGTGTTTCATGGCCGTGAACTAGATTTCGTGCAGGCGCCCGCGGCAAAAACACTGTGGGAAGCGGAGAACGAGGAGAAGTTTGCTGGAGCGTGGCGTTTGGATCGGCGGAAATGGGGCGCGAAGCCGTATTTGATGGGCGAGTTACCCTGGCTGGCTATGCCAGGAAACGCGGAGAGGGATCGCCGGACGGAGATGTGGGCGGAGGATGTGGATGATTTCGGCATGTTTGTGCTGGGATTGCGGGAGTGAGACGTGTTGTGTGACGTTATCACACTGAAGCGGCTATCAACCCACTGCCTTGGAGGATGCCTTTGTCTCAGTTCCCCGGGGGTCCAGAGCATAATCTCGAGGTATCTTGTATACATACGGTTCCCAAATGCTTTAGCTACTCAGCCGTATGGATACTGGTGGCAGACGCATATTTTTTTTGATTATCAAGCTCCAAGCCATAGAGTGAGAAGATATCACGATTCCATCGTGAGTACGGACGCACTGTCGAAGGCAAAGTTCCCGTTTTCAGCGACCGTCAGTGACCGCCAAAGAAGTCCCTCATAGTAGACCAAGGTCGACCAGTGCATAGGATTCATCAGCCTCCTTCACGCATTTCTCCCGCAATCAATCTACCTCCACATCTAATACCTCTTAATATTTCGATGTACTCACGACATCTTCACCACGGAATATCAACACCAAACCGATCAACCAATCTCCCACTATCCTCACTTCCCAGTGCCTCGATCACCTTCAAACAATCTCGCACACTCTCCTCGGCACTAATCGCCCCCTCTTCCTTCCACCTCACCAAGCCCGTCTCCACCCTCCCAGGATGCAACAAACAAAACGTGACACCCGGCACATCAATCGAGAAGCTCCTAACCACTGCATTCAACGCCGCCTTGCTCGCCCTATACGCATACCCTCCACCCGCCCTATTCGCAGCCACACTGCCCATACGCGAACTCAGAATCACCACCTTCGCATCCCGCGATCGCCTCAACAGGGGCAGGAAAGTGGTCACAACGTTGAACGTGCCCCAGGTGTTGACTTCGAATGTTCTGCTGAATGTAGCGTGGTCCATGACGTCGAGCGTCTCTGCAGCTGCGACGTCCCCGGGGTTTGATTCTTCGATTGCGGGAACGAGGCCGCGGATGCCGGCGCAGTGGATCAGGAGATCGATGGGCTGGGATGGGTGTTGCTGTGCGATGCTGGAGACTTGAAATTGGCTGGTGATGTCTGCTTTTAGGTATGTAACAGTTTTTTCGGCGAGACTGGGTGTTATTGGGGACGCATTGGAGTCTATAGCGATTATGGAACGCGGAGGGGTTTGCGATGCGTAGTGCTGTACAAAGGCGCGGCCGAGACCGGATGCGGCGCCCGTGATGAGGATCGTTCCTGGCATGTAGATGGTGGTGAGAAGCACTTGTCAGTCGATGGACAAGAGCCCAAGCTCGAAGCATCATATAGTAAACTCATCCATTGGCTCAATCGGTATAGTTGCCGACTGCAAGCGTTTGCTAGCCTCATCGGGTAGCTATACCGCAACATGCAACATGAACGTAATGGTGACGGAGGAATCTAGGACTGTCGACCAGTCTTCCACTACGAGTTTGATTTCTCTTCATTCAACAGCAGAACATTATCTTGGGGTATACCGATCGGATTCAGGTGCTTCTGCGTCAAGTGTTGCTGAATGGATACCTAGACTGTTGGCCTGATAGTGAGTTGGAATGACACCAAGTACAACACAGCCGGCTCTCACATGAGCAGACACACAATGGTCTATATAGGGCCTCAATGGGCCGAGGTGAAACGCCTGTATGCCTATGTGACGATCGACTTGACGCCCGAACAACTCAACGACATCCACATCGACTTCGAAACAGGATCAAACGCAAAGTTCGACCCATTAGTAGAGCTTTTCATACAAGACATCCAAGAGTACCACGGAAAGTCGCATAGTGAAATTCGACGCCTTGAGAATAATGCTGGGCGAAACAACAGTTTCCTTCTTATTGACGAGCATGCCGTCACCGACAGGGCTTTGTGGTATGTGGAAGACCATGCTACAGCAGACGATGTCGCATATGGCTGCGCTCAATCAACGGATGTTCTCTGGGAGATTCTTTTGAAGACTATCGATATTCCTAATGCCTTCAGCGGCTATGAGTGTGAATCCTCAGTTCTAGACGACCTCCAACGGATCACAGCATTCCCGCTCTCAGCCGAATTCAAGCAAAGCGAACCCTTCAGCAGCCATGGATATGACTTTGGTCTCCCGATGGTGGTTGTGTTTCTTGAGCCTGGGGACTACGAGGAGAACACGGACATGGTCCTACGTATACAGCACCAAGTCGTGTGGCCGACGACGGATCCAGCAACTGGTAATGTGAACGGATGTGTTGAAGTCCCCGAAAGAGTGGTCCGGGTCACAGAGCAAGTCGCGTCGGCATGGGGCCTTGCGCGAACCTGGCATATCCCGCATCGAGTGGAAGATGGAGGAAGGCGGGCCTGCGACGATGGTACTGAATTTCCCAAAGGGACTGTGAGAATCAGGGTACAATACACGTCAGACGTGTCTCGGCCTACATACACGCGACTTGAAGGCTCGTTGTGAGGTCACATTGATTAATGATGATGGGTCTGTTGAGAGTATCAACCAATTGCTGGCGAAGCTGGACTGTTGTTGAGGACGAGAGTGTTTACATCTATCAGTATGGCGCTGGCTTGTCCCAGTCTGTGCTGATTGGCTGCTCAAGACGGCGATGATCGATGTGGCTGAGATTGATGCTGCGAGACCTGCAAGCCAGCAAGCAGCTCAATGTATGAGTAGGAACACCGCTAACCGCTTCTATCACCAATTGAGCAAATGTAAGTTGGTACTAGTACAACTCCGACGGCTATCGATCCGAGGAGATCTGCAGATCGGACCATATTTGTGGGAATATTCTCTCTCTTCAGGTGAAGAACACAGACGGAGGCTTGTTGAGCTTATGCAGTGTCCACCTTCAAGCAGGTGTTTGCTGTGCACGGGCTAACCGTCCGTTGAAGTCCTGTGCACAAAGCGTCGAGCTTTAAAAAGGTTGGTAGCTACGTTCTCCTTCTCAATAATCAGCTCCAGATAATTTCTACACTTGTGCTGTTGGTCTGCGGTCATGATGCTCAGTCTCCCAGTACTGCTATGGGTCTTGGCGGTTGTGGTGGAATCAGCACCACTACTCCGGGCACGCGATGTAAGTGCTCCTAATGCCATACGTGGCAGTTCTCTTAACGAACCCAATAGTCCGATCTCGTTGCAACTCGATGCCCGGACTTCTGCGCCGGAACCAATTCGACCAAAGATGAGACTGCCTCTGCCTACATCTGCGGCGACCCACGACTGGGCCCTTCCGTTCTACCTGCCGGGCTCCCTCTCGAAGGCATCGCCGGCATCGACAGCACATATCACCGCTTCGGAGGCCTCTGTCCGGGCGACTTTCTAGCTAAATGGACCAATGCATCGACCGGCCAGTTCGTGTATCCACCACACGACGGCTATGCTCTTACTGCTGAAGGCGTGCCGGCCATGTTTAACTACACACTCGAGCCCGGCACTTACCTCGATCGTTTCGGTAGCGAGTACGGTGCTTACATGTCTCCGGCTGGGGCAGCATATGCACAGCGGTCTTTGCCTCCGACCAATCTCGCTGCGGCTCCGGGTGCAATGTATCCGTACAATTACAGAGTATACACCGTGGCGAAGAACCTGACCGTGCAAGGCGGTGCTATCGCTGGTTGGTTTGGACAGCAGGGGCTGGGGCTGCAATTCTTGATGCCAAAGAACATCATGACGCTTGTCAACGAAGGGTATTTGAACCGCGTGAATCTGACAGCGGATCCAAATTGGTAGGATAGACGGCATGCGCTGGTTCCATCTGGGTGGAAATGATGAGCTGGACGTCCTCAGCATGCCATCAACTGTGCTGATACGGCGACACTTCAGGATCCATCCGATGGACACTTGACGCGTGTGCTGCAACTTGGATGAAGATCACAGGTTGCTTGTAGGACTCACGGACATGGAGACAAGCGTAGTCATGATTGCATCGCGAATGTCGATGAAGTACGACTTCTGACGACAATGAATAATAATGAATGAACATTAATTGAATCAGCTTTCGGAAACCCCTCACGATTAGTCATGAGTTCATATCATTGCCAAATCTATACAGCGCAGCTCGTATACTGGCTACACATAGCCGACACATTGACCCATCGTAGATTCACTTTTACGACCTAACACGTATCTCTCACAGTTGACCTATCAAGCTCCTGTGATGCATAGCCGATCTACCGCAACGCCAAAATAGGCATTTGACAAACCACCAATCTACCTCAAAGAGTGCTCAGGTACCATTTGAATTTTACTGATGGCCCTATCAGCTGATAAACTCGAGCATATCATTCATCATTGTCTAAAATGACTCCCGGACAAGGACACTCGTGTGTTCAATATACTCCTGACGACAAACGCTGACACGCAACACCAGCATCTGATCTTGATGCCCTCGAAGCGCCTTCCTTCAAGTCAAGCGCCTTCCTTCGAGTCACTCTACGGTGTAGCGCGTCAGTCAGCGTGTACTAGTAGCCGTGGAGACTATCGTGAAACCATCCGCATGCCCGTCGTATCTGGACACCTCGAAACAACTTGCTGCAATTTCATGGTATAGTCTGTGATCAGTAGAAACAGTTGAAATAAGCTACTTTATGTAGTCAACGTGTGGTACTTGCAGATGTCTGGTTGATTTGTGTCACTCTGGCGTAATGACTAGAGAGCTTTATGTGGTCAGTTACTCATATGTAATTTCCACTCAGGCCGACCCTCTCACCACTGCCAAGTCTGTACACTTTGAGAAGAGGGCTATTACAGGCGATAAGCTTACTACGTCATGATAAAGACTTCCTAGCCCCACGGTTCTTAGAGGCATTGGAGATTGGAGCGGTGAGACACTGGGTCAGAATGATGAATGGCTCTAGTAGCATTGACTTCTTATGGACAACATTCATGGATCCCAGGTTGTTAGTTGTATACTGATGGAGTAGCTCGCGAACACATCGACTTGAACTCATCAGTGTACGACATCGATGGGTAGATACGAGGTGTTACTGCAAATCTAATCGAGCGACTCTTGACTGTGAGGGGCCTTAAGACTCTCTCACGTGTCGTGGTAACCAAAAAGTTCTCATTGGACAACCAAATCCCGAAAACATACAGTGCAGTATTTTGGATGTTACGGGCAAAAGCCTGTGAAGGTCAGCATACCGCTGCATCGCAATGACTGCATCTCCCTTGCCAATGAGATTGGTTCCTGAGAAGTAGTACATCATGCTTGCTTATGATCCTTTACCATCATTACCAACTTGTCGGATAGAACTATCTTATTGTTATTCATGCTCGCTCGATTCTGATAAGCATCTGCGTTTCTCATAACCACTGACCCAGAGTTTAGGAAACCCCATCGCCTGCATTTAAAAGACTCAAGCATGCATGTCAGGCTTTCCAGAGCGAATAGATGATCATGATGAAGCTCTAGAAAATCCTCCTGCATGGAAAAGAACAGCAGCCGTGTCGCACATGTTCCTAATCGTTGTGCCGGACTCGGAGATGGCCAAAGAGAGCGCAGGTGCGGACACTGCAACGGCAGTGATCATGAGCAAGTCGATAGTCTCATAGAAAGGTCTCTGATGTTGATTATATCCTCTGACTAGACTGTAGCAAGTGATGAGATGCTATAAACTTCTTCGGAAGTTTTTATTTGTATTTGACAACAAGCAAGGAACTCGACGGGTCTGACAAGTCTGCCTCTCAGTGAGACTTGTGAAGTACGACTGTGCAAGGACATCTGAGGAAGGGTCAAGTGGATTGTATGCAGCATACCAGAGTGTTGGCAAACATATTGACTATTGAAGGCGTTGTGTCAAAGTCAGCTGGTGCACGCCAAAGAAGACCATGCCGCAATGCCGCGCTTCACGACCTCGATACCTCCTACAGACAGACTGACCATCTGGATTTAGGGTAGACACACGGTGTAGTCGTTGAACACATCTAACAATTAAGCGTGGTAGGTAGTTTACCACTCGCCATGATCTGCATCTGGTATTTTTTGCTGAGTGATTAATGTCATATGAGGTGGCAAAGTTTGCTTGCTTTCCCACAAGCCTCATGTACGACGAGTTACGCTTAGGTTTTTCTGACGATTATTTGCTATTGAATGTACTTATTATTTAGTAACGTGCTCGACAATCTTTTCCCGCACTGCTAGTAACGGATGTGGCCTGCGGAGAGAGATATATTTAGACCAATGCAGCGCTAAAAACACCGCAAGATCGGTCTGGAATATGACGTCCATGGGTCCTCCATTCTCTGGATTATTGACGCTCCTCGCTACGGACGCAGGACTATTGGAGGCTGAAGAGCAGGTGACATTTCCCGCTTTCGGCACAGCGGCAGCTAACAGTTGATGGATAGTTAGGGCTACCGCTAGGATGGCCGGAACGGTTCATCGGAACCTTGGCCTGGGGAAAGTTTGCGGAGAGAAGGACCCTTGCGGTTCGTTATGGGCAACCCAGAATCGTTGGGTACGGGGAGACGTGTGGCAGCAGATTGGAATAACTGGTGGTATGGTTCACAACTACTTCATGGATGGTCGCGTATGACTATCAAGGCACTTTTCTTTGAAAGGGTGTCTAGACTTTCCTGGAGGCTTCAGCTGAATGGACCAAGGCTTGACCATACTAGCATGTAACAGATGACTATATGTGGCTCGGCGTGCTCACCGACGCGATGTTTGGGACTATGCTCACGATGCTACATTGGTAAATATCGTCACGTACGTCACATCGCTTATATGCTAATAGCCAGCTTTCTGGGCTTCCGGATTAGGCACGCCATGACAGCATTGAGAGTCTACCTCATGATCCGAGCGGGTGTGATGTTTTCAATAGATCCATTTAGTGTCATTGTCGGGTCAAGATAGCCTCATCCCAAGCTCTGTGGATCTTCAAGCTTCTATTTTTCTGTATATAAGAGTCTACATCCTGGCAGTAGAATCCTGCGATCATCAAGCACTCACTCCTCACACCAATTAGCCATCAAAGACATCACTCAGAATCCACCCAAACGATACCAAGGAACAATCTTAGCAACACTCAAAATGCAGTTCACCATCACCGCCGTCGTAGCCCTCCTCGCCCCCTTCGCTCTCGGCGCCAACATCGTCGCTACAAACAACTGCCGCGGCTCCATCTTCGTCAAGCCCGACGCAAACGGCTACAGCGGTCCCATCAGCGAGATCCGCCAGGGCCAGACATGGACCGGAAACCTTGAAACCGGCCGTCAAGGTAGCCACCCTTCACATCCAGCGTCCCAATAAATTCTTGTAACTGACCATATACTCCAGGCAACGCCGTCAAGTTCTCGAACAACCGCAACGACTTCACCAAGCCCATCTCCTTTGACTATACCGTGACTAACGGTGTCAACTACTACGATGTGTCCAACGCGGCAGGGACGCCGTTTTCCTTGTCGGCGCAGGACAGTCAGCAGGGTGGGCAGTGCCAAGCTGTTGCATGCCCGAGTGGGAGCTGCAAGCAGGTGAAGACGTGCTCTTCTCAGCGCTCGTTTGCGATTCGTGCTTGCTAGATGGGATCTGGGGAAAGATATGTTAGCGTAATGTCTGGTGGTCTATGACGGGGACCATGTATAAGCCAGAGAAGAATGGATCTGCGAGTTTTCTTTCGTCTTTCAATTTATGTCCTGATTTCAATTAAGCCTGTCAGGAGGAAACAATGCATCGTGCCGAGTAGAAGCTATAAGTGAACTATGTGCGCTACCATACTCGCAGTTGATCGGGGACCGATGTCATAACTTGTGTTTTGTAGGCTCGCGATCTGGTTGGGCAAGTCTATACTACTGCCGAGGTTCCCTGGCTCTGTTCCAACATATTTTTCCGTAAAGATAGATGATTCTACTCAGAAAATTCCTTCAATCATGCAGACTGTCTGATATTTGAACCAAAGGTACATCTCCTGGATACAAGACAATGTGCAACGAATAGGCTTGCCGCTTTAGCAAAAGGTTTTCATGACTCCGTGGGTAGCGATTGGAAATATTCAATTGCGCTAAGCTCAACATGTCATATAGAGACGACGGCAGTGGAGAGAGGAACTGAGGCGTAGAAAGCGAATATGAATACGACATTGGCGGGGCTGATTTAGAGTGCGCCAGCGTCAGACGCACTGGCATTTGGTTCGGTGATAGTATTTAAAGGTCTAAAATATGGTGGATGGTCGCGACATATCAATAGTATGTATGTGCGAAAGTTTAGCAGATTTAGACTCCATTGTTGAAAATTTCATGAAATACAAGTCCATATGACGGAGCTGGGTGATCTTGGGAATCATTGACGATTTCCCCTGAAGAATGGTGGGCGACTGAGACTCGTGGGTCAGCTAAGAAAAAACCTTTGCTGAAGCGTATGTAAGTCTCCTAGACTGTGCACCTGGAATCTCACCCTGGCTTTATCTACTTACGACCCCAGAGTCCTGGACCTACACGAGAGTTATGAATAGCAGAAAGTCGCATATTGGGCTGGCGCGAAGGCTAAGTTTGGCACGCGATAGCCTGGTGCGGACATGAGCTTATATGTCTATTATGGTTGTGGGAATAATGAGCGAAGCGACGCTGATTGGATATGAACAACTGGCAACGTTGGAGACTCCATATATACCCGACATTCTGGAGCGAGCCACAGCGATCGAACGGGCTGAATAACGCACAGGTGTAGTATACTCACACACAAGTTCACCTCTTCTGATTTGGTATGGAGTCGATGAGATGCCCGAATGCAAGAGGAGCGATGCTTACTCACCTGCACGCAGCCGTAAGGCGAGCACATTATAAGTGGTCTGATGATGTCTTCAGTAGATACCGATGCGGCGGCACTCGATGATAGCATGATCAGTACTATTCATACGTACAAACTGTAGCCCAGATGTAAACGTCCACGCATCGCTCGAATCATGCTTACTTTCCCCCAGTACTGGATTGAGTCAAGATATCTTGTTCCTGATATCCACTTACATTCTCCGGATTTCGGTCTCATTCAGATATTTCTCGAGGCCATTGTCCAAGCTGTCCCACCACTTGAACAGCATGCTCTCGCATATGAGCTTGAACCAAGGCGTAAATTTGAGCGCTGAGTCTGTGAACATGGTGCGTAGCTTATCCGGAGAGACGTATGTAGTGTCGCGGACCTCATTCGGGTTGATGTCGAGATCGACGTCAGACTTGATGAACAAGATATAATCAACTACCTGTCGTTAGCACAATGTGCTCTTCCCGTCTTATCTGACAATCGTCCCGTCCTACTCACTCTCATGCTCCCCCCACTTCCCGTCACTGGGTGCCTTGTAATGTATCCTCGTCAGAAACTGGAATTTCTCAATCGGCACCTGCTCTTTCTTGATCCCTAGCTCCTGATCCAGCTTTCGCTGCGCCGCACGTTTCACGCCCATGATTGCGTCTTGTAGGTTCGATCCAGTCTCGCCGGGAATTCCCAGTGGGTGCGAACAGCATGTATTCGTCCACATATCCGGAAATGTGATCTTCTCAGTAGCACGTTGCTGCAGGAGCAGTTCGTTGTTGGAATTGAAGAGGAAGCAAGAAAAGGCACGATGAAGTAGGCCTCTCTCAATGTTGCTCATGAGATGGCCTGACAGACATGTTATTAGCAAGCGTCTTGTGGTCTTGCATCGCGCCACTGGACCTTCGCTCGTCGGCGCGAGAGGTTACACTCACAAACTTTTTTGCTTGCACTACCAATTGGTAGATCGTTCTCGTCCAACACAATGCACACCTCTTCCATAAGTCTAATCTGCTCTTCATCATACCCGTCCAAGTCTGCATCTCTCGCCGCACCGGGTTGTATCCCGGAGCCAATCAATGTGGTGTTGACATCGCTGCCAAACAGGCGGAGGATGTTATCAGCAGTGATGCCTTCGGTTTGAACTACTGTTGTGGCACTCATGTTTATATGAGTGCTCTGATGTTTGATATAAGGTTGCTGTGGAAAGTGATTGGGCGGGGTGCGAAAGAGTACTGTTTTATATATATGCACCTTCGTCCCCGGGCTGCGAGAACTGGAGAGTGGGGCTAGCTAGGAGGCCGGTCACGGCCCAGAACGGCAAAGTGGCCGAGCTTTGACTTTTGCCGACGATTTACGGGGCAATACTAAGTAGCTTGAATGCACAACACAAGTCTATTGATTATGCTGGAAAGCGTGGTGAGTGATCTAGTTTCTGCTTCAACAGACTGCGTCGCACCGTTTTCCTGTTCATCCCAAGAACTACGCCAACGCCGTCGTGAAACACTGAGAAATGAAAGCCGGAAAATCAACTTCGGAACTTTTGCTTCACCCCGGGAAATGCAATAGATGCCGGATATAGTCTAGTATCGCAATGATGAACTGACCTCTCTACACTTAGGACGGTCTATGAAACGGCCTGAGTCTTAGTCTTCTTGGCCGCAGGAACCTCTGCTTGTGCATCAACGGCACTGTCCAGCTCTCTCTTTTCTGGTACACTGTTCAATTCTCTTTCAGCTTGCTCAAATTTCTTCTGCTCTTCGGCGCTAAGACCAGCGAGCAATGGCTTCTCGGACTTGTTGTGGAGATTAAAGTGGAAGGTTCGAATGATGGAGTCCGTGTCGTCGACAGCAATCTTGCGAACGTCGGCCAAAGCCTTGATCTTTGCAGTGACTGCCTTGTATTGCTCGTCGGTCATCTGGATACCAAGTTGGTCCGCTCTAGACTTGATGGCGTTCCACCCGGTGAGACGGCTAGCGAAGTGAACATATCTTGACATACCGAAATCTGCTGGGTTGATGATTTCGTACGTTGAGGGATTGTTGAGGATAGCCTTAGCGTGAATACCAGCCTTGTGTGTGAAAGCACAGAAGCCGGTGACGGGATTACTAAACCACACGATCAGTGAAGGTTGCAATGATGTGACAGTAATCCTACTTGAAGGGAACATTGACCTCGACCAGGTCGGCCACAAGGTCTTCAATCTCCTTGAGTTTCTTCAGGTTATATTTTCCGACGACGTAGTCACGGTCCGCAGCAATCATGCGGGCCATGAGACCTCCAAGTGGAGTGATACCATTTCGCTCGCCAATACCCAGAACTGAAGTATCAATGTGAGTAGCACCAGCCTCCAAAGCACAATAAGCGTTGGCGATAGCGCATCCAGTGTCATCGTGGAAATGTGTCTCAATGTCACAACTGACGACACCACGGAGAGTCCGGACAAGGTCATAGACTTGACGAGGAGACGCACATCCAACGGTGTCAGCGATGCCTACGCGATTCACACCGACCTTGTCGACAGCGCTGTAAAGACTCAAGAGATCGACCAAGTCACTACGGAAAGAATCCTCAGATGAGAAACGGACTTCCAATCCTCGGCTCTTCACGTATGCGATGACCTCCAGTGCAGTGTTCTTAATATATGTCATGTCTTTGCCATGACTGTGCTCTCTCAGGAAACTCGAAGTTCCAATGACGATATCGAGGCCGTCGACGCCAGTATCGCAAGCGATGCGCGCATCGTCCTGACTCGAGTTTAGAGGTCTGTCGGAGTAGAAAAAGGGTATGACTGACCATATGACACCGTACATGTGTAAGAATTTTGGCCTGTCGATAGGATTAGCATGAATATTTCTACGACGGTACGAGCGAACGGCTCACCTTCAAGCCAAGCTTGGCGATAGCCTCGCAGTCTTTGCGCGATTGCTCGCTAGCAGCAGGCGATGTCAATTCAATATCTAGACTATTGTCAGATGTATTGCATGTGAATCCGACAAGGTGACTGACAATCAACACCAAACTCATCCAGGGCTTTAGCAATCTACCATAATGTTCGTCAGCCATACACCCCTCATAGACACGCCTACGCCCATCGTTGGACCTTTGGAGCGGGTCAGAAATGCTAACCTTGATCTTGGCCTCGGTGTCAAAGTATGAGCTAACGAAGAATCGTTAGCGACCGAACTCGGACTGTTGTGTTGTGTGAGGAATAATCTCACTTTGCGAATTGCTCGCCCTCACGCAGAGTTGATTCAATAATCTTGAAGCGACTAATGTTGGACAGAAAGTCTCCTACGGGTCGGTAAGGCGAAGCGTGAGGGTGCGGGTTCTCGCGCGTCTTGATGGGAGTGAAACCATCGTGAGAGCCATTGGTGCCATTGATACCGTTGGCGTGGCCATTCGTGCCGTTCGTGGGTGTATCTTCAACTGGAGGACACATTGTGAGTTTGGTGGTTGAAGAGAGGTGTGATTAGGCAAACAGGGCTTTAGATGGTGAGAAAGAGAGAGAGGGAGAGCGAGAGAGCGAGAGAGGGAAGCTTGAGTCAAATGTCAAATGATGGAAGTGAGAGTCACAGAGGATGGATTTGCCAGAAGCGATGCCGGCTTGTATGAGAGGCGGTTGGTGATTGGTCAGAAAGCGGAAGATCCACACACCGCCTAGGGCCCCGCAGATTCGAGCTACTCCGTGGATGAAAAATTTATCCACATGCACGGATCCAACCATTTTCTGTCTCCATCTCTGCCTCGTGATATTACGCAATTTTCGCATAAGATAAACTGGGCCAATTGAGGCGCCTTTCTTCTCCATTGTTTCCCTTTGGAAGGACTGGGCTCAAATCATTCCTACTGACTTCACGTCATACCCTCTCAGTAGACAGACACCAATGCACCCCGCAAAACTAATCCTTTTCGGCCCGGTCCAATCAGAGCCTCGTATTAGCCGTTAACTTACTGAACACCGGAAAGGAAATCTTGAAACACTCGCATTCCCTAATATCCCACAGGCATGGAACAGGCGCTCGGCCCAGTCTCGGAAATTCAACTCAAGCTTCAACTTGCAACATGTGAATTCAAGCGATGCATTATATAGAGGAGAAGTAGCCCATCTTACTGTATGTAGAACGCCTTCGGATGCATCTTTGGCATAGCCTGTCGCTCCTCCCATCAACTCACTTCGCTCGCTTGCTCCCCTCACGTATCGAACTATCCCATCATTTAGCCATAACCATTCCCCCATTTCCTCTATCTGCATACTACTCACCTGCCACTTTTGCAGCCCTCGATCCCTCGCTGCCTTCGTGCTCACCGTCGACCGCGCCATCTTTGGTTCATTGTGCTTACTGTACTCTTGTGCAAGTCCTGCACACACCTTCTTGTGTACCTTGAAATGCGCCTTCTGGCAGTCTTTGTTGCAGTAAGACACGCTGTGGCATTTGATGCATTCTTTGAGTGAATCGGGCGTCTTAATGCATGTTGCGCATGTGGGTTGTGCCGATAGTAGTGGTGATGAAGCTGTTGACGATGGTTGATTAACGCTGGTGCTGGATGATGGCTCGGTGGTTTGTGATGTATCGGCCATGTTGTCACAATACCTCAATCGTACGTGTTTGGAAGATGTCTGGATATGTTCTGTGAACTTCAACTCGTTGATGATAATGACTTAAGCGAAACGCTAATTAAACCTCCAGGTTGGCCTTGCCGGGCCTGCCCGCCTGTGCAGGGAGGGCCTTACCTAAAGGATAATCGTCGGGTGACTTACGTGGACGCCGACGGGCCCGGCTTGAGAGGGATGCTCATCGTGCGTTCTAAGGTTCTCTACAAACACCACTTCCCTATCACAAACATGAACACAATCTGCTGTTAAGGCCATGCATTACCTGCAGGCCTCCGCTCAGGCCTCTGACCACGATATTCCCGACAACAACACTTAATCGTGAAGAAAATGGATCACATCCAGTCGCTCTCCAACTCCACGCTCACCCGGTCGTCCTTGGACCTTTTGCTCGCGGTTCCCCGACTTGCGCAACGCGCTGGTGAGTTTGCCTTGATATATCTCCCGGAACAGCTCGATGCTATCATCGGCAAAGCGCGGAGTGGCGGAAGTATGATTGCGGATCCGACAGCACCCGATACTAATCACTCCGCTATCATGACAAGCCTGGGGCAGTTCGTGCAAAATAGCATAGCCTCTGCAACCGCCAGTCCAACGACATCTGGCACCACGTTAGATACTGCGAGCCCTTTCAGTATGACCAGTATTCGTAGCTTCGGCGGGATCTTCTCCTACTTGATGTCGAAGTGGGCGTTGGCAACAGTCATTACAGTGTGGTCATAATTCAATAATCGTCAAGACTCTACTAACGCGTCGCAGGCCATTGTTTTGAATCGAACACAGTTCTACGCTTCCTCTCGTGTCCCGTTGAATCTTCGGTGGTATCTACGCCTCTCATTATATCTCATACCGATCGCAACCTTTCTATTTCAAATTGTTCGGATTCTACAAGCATTACGCTGTCAAACATCGCCCCACTGGCCCTCCATGCAATACGGGAAAGAAGGTCAGACTCTTGAGATCGATTATGCGGCCGAGGGAGGATTTCTGCATTGGCTCAGCTCAGCTCTGTTGTTCTGGGAAGATGAAATGGCGTCGTGTGATGCAGTGAACATGCTACCCAAGGGCGGAGAGACGCTTCGGGCTGCGGGCTCCATGAAGTTATTGTGGCCGTTGTTCTGTTCCCTTGGTTTGAGCCAGTTCATCGAGACGCTTGCTTGCTCCCTTCAAGGCCGTACTCCCATGCCAGAGACTGGCATGACCATTTTTGAGCATTCTCTCGCCTTCGCGGAAGCTGAGGCTACAATCACCCGACCGTTCATCAAATATGCGGCCAGGGCCGCCAAGGCCGCATCTTCAGCGTCAAGTCCCCTGGACACCACGATCAAGACAGTCACACGATCCGCGTTATTACAGGCTACCAATGTTCCATCCGAAGTCCTGGTAATTTCACTGATATCAAGCCTGAGTCATCTCAGTAGTAATGTCTTAGCTGTGGCTGGGCTCCGGACCAAGTTACGCCTTGTGAATACTGGTATCTGGGGACTGTCTTACCTGGGTGTCTTCATGTGGAGCTTTTCCCGGGCTGTGTCTGGAGTTCACCAGTCAACACTTGATACCGGGATCTTACGTTTTCCGACCGTTTGCATTGTTGGGTTCATTCCGCATCTATTAATATTTATAGGAATGTTTGGATGTGCTGTAATCTATGGTATGGCGATGTTGCTTACAGCAATTGCTCTTCCTCCGGTCGAGGATGGGCCTGAAGGCTTCATCGCTCGCGTATCTGCACGTATCTCAGCAGCGTACAGCAATCTCCAAGTTAACGTTTATCTACGCGCTACACCGGCTATCCGTATCAATTGGAACGAGGACTTTTATACTGCCTTGCTGAAGATAGGATTCACCGTACTTACGGCTGCGAGTGAAGCAGTCTATTTGAATGAAGGCACTAAGGTCGCTGTCCATTCCTCAACGTGGCTAGAAGAGAAGAGAATAAAAGAGTTCGTGAGGGAACGCAAAGGCTTGCAGCGCAGCATTGAGTGCATACCCGTGGAACTTGTTGAAGACTCGATTGCTGATGGTGTCGTATCTTTAAATGATGCAACTGGCTCAGTGGGGATAGGGCATGTTTCCGGTTACAGCCGTGAGAGAAAAGCACGGGGGCGACAAGGCACGGCCAACAACACAGTGATCGGGCGAGAGCATGGTGTAGGTTTTGTCCAACGTCGCTCGAGATGGGTCTTAGCTTTTCAGTTTCTCACTGGGCTAGTCTGGCTGATCATAGGTCTTGCCGCGCGTGCCACACTCTCGACTCTACAAACGCTGAGGTTACCGTATAGGCCACGCTGGCTGTCGCGAGTGATAGGACCAGAAAGTATCAGTCTGAGTACGCTCGCTCCGAAGAGCCAGCAACGACCTACTGGTACACACCCCGACACGCTTCAGTTCTGGGTTGTGCAACCGGATGGTAGCCTTGGTATTCCTGATGATGACGAAGTCGACGTTGAACTCGAGTCAAGACGGAGATATCATCAGCAACAAAATGGGGCAGACGTCGAACAGCGACTAGACTCATATTTGTACGACTGGTGGAAGACTGGTGGATGGTGGGGCAATATTGATTCGAGCGGCGACTTTGAAGCCGCCGTTTATGATGACGATGACCTCACTAGCATTATTTCGACCACTGATGCTAGTGAAATCGACTGGGTCGAATCTGAACCTGAAGACGGCCGACGCACACCAACTCAAAGTAATCCCTGTCCTCAATCCAGAGATAGTACCCCTATCTTCGACGATCTGCTCGACTCAACGCATCTCGCCACTCTCCTCGACCCTACTACCCCTTTGCAGCAAGAGGAAGCCCGTCTCCTTGCTTCGCACCTCCGCAGCAGCAAACCCCTAACGCGATTGCAACATCGCAAAGCTGTAGCGCAGGAGCGCTCGCGCATTCTCACTTCGTCTGTGGGTTATTCGACGGCGGATCGCACACCGGAAGAGGAGGAACGCGCGCTTGAGACATTCCTGCTGGAGCGGCGTTCCCACTCAGACGCCTCGAAGGCGAGACTCAACGGCGAGAGCGGATCATGGGCAGCCGGTGCTGAGGGCATGGGATCTGGGGGGCCGCAATGCGTCGTGTGCCAGGCGAGTCCGAGAACTGTACTCATGTGGCCTTGCAGTTGTCTGAGCCTGTGTGATGATTGTAGAGTAGGACTTGCGACAAGGAATTTCACACAATGTGTGTGTTGTCGAACGACAGTTTCTGCGTATTCAAAATTGTATGTACCATGACGGTTTTGTAATGCATGCTAGGCGCTTGTAGCGAATGTATATTGCTGCCTTCTTCCAATCTTATGCTTGCACGACGTGCACTCCCTTCTGGTACAGATGGGTCGTATTCCAATCCCAGGCGTGCAACTTATCTAGTCTCTAATTACGCATTGCGTCATGTGAATAGGAAAAGTGAACCGTGCGCAGCCCTAGTCAGCCATTACTCACAGACGGGCCAAATCTCTAATTACTCCATTTTGCGCGTTTCGCCTGTGTCGACTACCGCACCTAATAACAACCCAATAATTCCATCCCTTTTTGTCACTTCTTTGTCACATTTCCGTTTTCCTTTCCCCTGACCTTTAATAAAGCGGACCAACCAAGCCAGCTCAATGGGTAGACCGCGAAAATATGACTATCTGGATAACTACCAGACCGAAATTATCGCCTTGTATACTGATAACACCACTGTCTCCCAGCTCATGGTCTACTTACAAGAGAAGCACGGCATCACTGTCCCAGACCGTTCAATCAAACGTCGTCTGAGAGACTGGGGTATCTACAAGCACAGAAGAAAAGTGCAAACAGACGAGATCAAGGATCGAATCCAAGGGTTTTGGGATGAGGGACTTCTTGACGATGACATGACCAAAATCCTCAAGGACGAGGGATATCCAATGTCAAAAGGATCTGTCAGGAGACTCCGTACAGAGATGGGGTTGAAAAGACGTGACGCGAACGGTGGCCGTGGCCCTTATATTGCCCAACCGACACGTGATGCCAGTTCTTCGATACCTATGAATCAGCCGGCAAAACCAGTCTCAGAAGAGCTAGAAAACACATCACGACAAGTCATCACTGATGATCTCGCCGATCGACTCGACCGTCCTCTCCAGACCCCCATTCCACCCTCAGTACAAGATCCCGCACGCAGTCCACAAAACTCCACCGAATCCACTCCAACCGGCAAACGCAAACGCGGCTGTCCCCGCAAAGACCCCAACGATCACTCACCCAAGAAAGCGAGATATACGCCCCGTCAGAAAGGCAAGGCGCCCACCTCATCCACTTACCACGATCCAAACGCTCCCGACCCGCCTTTCACTCGGGAGGAATTCGACCGTATCAGGGAAGAGAACATCGAAGTGCGCCAACTCATGGACGCCCTGCGCGACGAAGCAGACGATAGCAAAGCCAAAATGCTCACCAAAGCGCGCGACGATGCCGCTAAATACCGCCAGATCCAGCAACTTGAAGCTGAAATCACCGCGTTGCGCGTCGAACGCGACCGTCTCTTGCATAGTGCGGGCGATGAGCGCGCTTTGGCAATCCAGACCTCCAAGAACGCGGAGATAGACCGCCTTAAGGGGGTAATGGCGGATACCAGGCGCGCGTTTGAGGGCGCATGTGTGCGTGTTTTCAGGTACCAATCCAATTGCCGGGGGTTTATAGAAGATTTGAGGAGGAGAGATCCGAATCAGAACGGCGAGGCGACGGAAAGTGAGGTTTTATGTGATGATTTGGAGACTGTCTTTACAGAGCCGGAGCTCAGGTCGATTAGGGCGCAGATCTGAGGTGTGAGCATCCTGTGTTCGTCACATAAAACGCCACATCCAGAGCTAAATTGATCACATGAAGCGTGTACAGCGGTGGAAAAACCAAGATTCGTGGTGGGCTGTATGCGAAAGCCATGATGTAGGAAGCAGCTGTTCCCGTCCGCAGCGACGACCTCTTTGTCTAAGTGGGTTGGGCGAGTGTCATAACCTCAAGTGTGGCATAGTCTCGACAGCACTGGTTCATAGACATCTTTGCGTCACTAGCGCAGGAAGGATTTGGAGAGGCTATCTACGATTTATCTAGTCAACTTCAGTCCGAACAAGGCATACAGGCCAAATGAGCTCTTCAAGCTCACAAACCATCTTCAATCGCACTTTACGTGATGTCTGCCGCAGGAATGCAGTGCATACAGGACTCAATAGTAAGATCATTGGAGTGCCAGCTGTCTGGGCGCTAAGTAGAGACAACTAATCAAAATGATCTCAGGGATATTACTGATGGAGCGTCTTCCACACATTACCCATGTAAAGCTCTATGATTCGACTCGTGGTAAGACCCAAGGCGAGAGGCTTCGCAGCCAAGAACGAGCATGCGTAAAGCAGGATATCAATATTACTATATATATATTATTGGTCTACGTGCACGCGGCCAAGAAGTCGTCGAAACTTGGGCCCTAGAAGTGTTGGTGGACTTCCATAACGAGAGTGCTACCATTGCGGATGCTACTCACTAGGAACCAATTCCTTCTTCTTTCCTTATTCCAGTAATCGGTCTGGCCCACCAAGCCCATTGCTTGCCATTGTGTCTACAGCTCCCAAGTCGACGAGCGACCATCATTGTATCCGCACGTACGGGCCAGCGTTCAACCCTCACGTTGACTTGCCGACTGTCTAGGATGTATAATCAGACATGTGCTCGCTCATCTGAACCTCGCTTGTCAATTGTGCAATAGCTTTTTCTGTATATAAGAAGTCAATCTTTTCATCACAGGCGAATTCGAACTGCCATCTTGTCCGAATTCCACACTCCTTCGATGCCGTGTGGCGGGCGACTGCTTTTGTGCTTGATCGGCTAGACTCCTGAAAACTTCTTATCCCTGTCTTTGCCAATCGTCCATGAGGTCCGAGCAATGGCTGACGCCCATGAAGAACTTGCTCCTGCGTCTCTTTCATCTGCTACAGTAGTTTCGCTCTCAGTGCTGGCTCGTGCTTGAATACCTAGCCATGACAATGCTTAAGACAGGATGGTGTACCCGCACTGCTCCGCGGGATCGCGTGAGCAGAGTTGAATATGTGTCAATTGATCAAGGACCGAAGGCGCTGTATCAGGTATGATGTCTTTAGCCTCCAATCATCGTATCAAATGTACAAAACCTGTCTGTAATCGAAGGTTTCTTTTTATATCATCTGGGCGATGTTAGGGCTTCGTGGAGCGGAAGCAACCTCACTGGAGAGGCTATTGCAGAGACAAGGGCGAAGGTGGCCGTGCTTGATGCATTAAGGACTCCAAGATATTGTTTGTCCGCTGGGAACTGGGCTTTGGCCATTGTAGCCAGAGACTTAGGGCAGTGGATAAATTCGATCTTTAAGACACTGGCCGCTCAGGGGTACAGTAGAATATCCATACGGTCGCAAGACGACAGTTCAAAGCCTTGGCTGACGAGAAAAAGAGAAGAAACCTAAAATTCACCATCGACAGGTTTCGCAGGGGTTGTCATGGCTACTTTGTGTCCCGGTTGTCCGAACACACACTGTTCACTAGCACGTTATAGGCCTAGTGCGAGTGTTTTCATATCTTTCGCTCGCCTATATTTCCCTTCGTCCCCCTTACAAAACGCACAGCAAAACATTGCACTGAAATCTGAAGATAAACAAGTATCTATCACGCTACCATGTCCGCACACGCCGACAATCACCATCACGAGACGGGTAATAGACTCCCAGATCAGCGTTTGCTCACCGTAATTTCAGGCTGACAGATACTCCACAATCAGAGAATTCGCAGGCCAGCGACACTCAGCAAGCAGATTCCAACCATGGGTCTGACAACGATGGCCAGCAGCATCCCCCAAAGAACCCTAGTACTACACCATGATAGATTGATACAGCATCACGGCATTCACTGACGAATATGCAGCTCCAAACTGGAATTTTGTCCAGCGTCAGGTGCAGGCACGTGTGGCATTTCTTGAGGGCATGGTGAGTCTCTCCCTTCTGTGTTGAGCTCCACGCTGCGAGCCATAATATTGTTTACTTCGTGCTAAGCTTTCCGCACACACCTTGGTCCGCAACTCTTATTAATACTATGATACTAACGAACACTGCTAGATTGGGGTTCCCGGTTGTGAGGATCTATTAAGACAGGGCATGATCCGTCTTAAGAATGACTTGGGCGGTCCATGTCTAAACGAAGACGACCTTGCATCACCGGCTGCCTGTTATGCATGGTTGTCCGTGAACGAGAACGACTCAGATGCTGTTATCGCTGAGGCAGCAGTAAACCGTGCAAGAGAAACACTTGGTGACTGCTGCCAACTCATCCAGGTTGTCAAAGCTATCGCAAACTTCAGACAAAGTTACGACCTCAAGACCTGGCTCTCGCTACAACTGACCCTGTTTGTTCACCAAGAGAGGACGAAAGAGAATTGGCATCTTGATCAGTTCAAGGAGGTTGCGACCGAACTCAATACAGTCAGAACAAACGATCAGGTATATGTTCCCTTCAACTTATGGGACCCCGTTGCACGTGAGTATGTCCAAACTCCATGGGATGCAGTCTGCGCCCTCTTTGCATAAGAATTCTAGTAAGTCATCAGTTTCCAAAAGGAACGTTTCACATCTCAACTGCAGGAAGGCGCTGACTTGGCTAGTATCACTGGTACTGAGGCCCACATCGTTGGGAAACTGATTCTAGGGCACATGGAAAGAGAACAGGAGATTATAGTTGGGCCTGGTGTTTCTTTAGCACTTCATGTATCGAAATTGCTATCACAATTTACGAGGTCCTCTAAGGATCCCATTGGTAGCGCTATACTAAAGATCAATCAAGTCTATGATTGACTTCCAATACTAGCGGTTGATTACTTCATTTGTCTTACTCTCGGCCTTAATGCTCTCTTGTAAGGTTTCATAGCAGGCAGGAAGGTGCGCCAGAATGACCGCCACTACCCGTATAGCATATGACTTGTCGCATGAGCTCACTCGTCCTCTCCTCTTCCTTTTCGGAGCTCCATCCCTCGTCATTTCGTGCGCCTGCCTGTTATCGACCTCTTCTTTCCTGCCTTTTCTAAGTCCTCTCTTTAATATTTGGTATCAATCTCTCCACTTCTAATAGGTCTTGCCTGTACAATCTTTGGCATTCAATGGTAACACCACGCCCCTCCACAATCTCGGGTACCTCTATGTCTTCCAGCTATGTCTCGAGCGTATGTCGAACATCGTGCTTGACTTCTGTTTTGGCAAGCACCCCGGCCTCCCATGCCACTAGCATGACTCCACTCCCTGCTGTCAACAAATGTCCACCAGTCGTAACGCGAGAGTTGAGATGTACGAGGAGGAGGGTAACATTCTCTGAACCGGAAGAGACAGTAACGAAAGACTTGGAGGGGAAGCAGCATTGGCAAAGTCTTGATGAGCTTGATGCAATACATATCGTAAGGTTTCTTCGTGGAGCGGCTTCATTGTAACGTTACTAATGATGTCGTGAGACGCGTTTGATACGTGAGAATGCGGCGGCGGAGAGGAAGATCCATGTTCTGGAGTCTAAGATTGGACACATTCAGCGTAAACACAAACGCCTGCTCAAGAAGCTTGCCTACTGTGATAATGGATATGCGGCGCCAGAACCTGACAGCACTGGCTCTGCTTTGCAAGAGAGGATCATGAAAGGGTGGGCCTGTGAGTTGTTCGATATGGAGTGTCGCCAGTTGGAGTGTCGCCAGTTGGAGTGTCGCCGTGACAGCCTGGCGGCAGCGATACAGAGGGGGATTGAGCAGTCTGAAAAAGAGCTTAGATTGGGCTTTATGAAAGCATCGGTCGCCGTATTCGCGTATGAGGCGCAGCGGACCAAAGATATTAGGATACAACTTGCGAATGAGGGCTTGCCTGTTCCTAAGGTAAGTGATCGACTGAATTTTACCAAAGGCTTGGTCAGGTTCTTTTCTGAGGATGAAATGGCAACAATCAACGAAATGGTTGCGAAGCAAGAGTGACACTGAAATTTTAGAAACTTGTCTAAAACACATCCTGTTCTACTTTTCGCTCAGTTGGAGAGTACCAAGAAGCTCCATGTATTTGTTCCAATGTATCTCGACACCTGCCGCAACTTCACGGCGCACGCCCGCGTTATTGATACTTGGTCCACTTACCTAGGTCATCAAAGACCCAAAGTGCCAGCTTATTCTATGCTTGACTGCCGCTGGGTAATGTCTCACCGAGGATATGCGGACCGCCATCTACTAGCAACACGACCTATAGACCTGTGAGACTGCATACATGGTTGGCCATTACACTTCGGGGAGGAGAATCGATCCTTACTGCTGTATTCGGTAGCTTAAAGCATCACCTCTTGGCCAATGGCGCTTGTCACTGGTCCCTGCTGACTGTTTGAAGCTGTTTAGGAGTGTCTATGTAAGGCATCTTATGTAAAAATGTACAAACGAAGTTGCGGAAGGACGAAATCCGTGTGTGAAGTAGGAGAGCTGGTGATTCATTTTAAATGAGACCGCGTGTCCAACAAAGTTTGCGCTGGTCGTGTTCAATAATTTCAGTAGCTCAGAATCGTGCACTCAAATTCAGTATGCTGTTCGACCAAGAATACACGCTGTACATTAGCAACATTAACAAAGTCCACATGCTCGGTTATCACTGGTCTCGGATATTGAGCGGCGAATCACGCTCTTTTCGACGTTGGTATATGTCCACATCGATATTACCCATCAAAACATGCAGTTTTGTTTCTGCAATGGACATAGAATGGACCAACATCAGCCATGGTTCAAAACATTCTGAGAACCTAGCATTCTAACATCTCTTTAGCTACAAGACCTGTTAGGAGCAAGCAATATTGTCCATCCATGGAAAACAGTCAAGAGCACAGAGGCTTCCGTGGGATGTCCATGTTTGAACCTGCCACGCGCCAACCATGACAAGGAGAGAACAAGTGGGACACCGCCAAAGCGAAGCCGAGGTCGTTAAAAGAGCTGAATGATGAAGCTATCGTGGCGAATCGTCAGCAGGGCTATACATATGAGTGATAAACAGATCATCAAGAAAAAGCTGAAGACGAGACTGGAGAGCAAAATCGTAAAACAGCGCAAGATGGCGGGGACGAAAACATGATGAAACACGAGAACTTCCGCCAGGCGGCTGCGCATGGTCTCACTACCCTCTATGTACACGAATATCAGATCGATCAGACTCATAGCTGTTACACCCATGAAAACATATCATAGAAGACCCGCGGACCTGCGGAGAGAGATCAGGGTGACAGAAGCTAAGAATAGTCAGAGAGCTGGGTACTCGGAATATGGATCACTGAACTAGCTTAGAGCATCTTCAATCATTATGTACCTATGTATACATACCTACTGTACTCACCAATGGTAACAAATCCATGTCGCGAGTGCATAGATGACGAGCCTGTAGAGGATACTGCTGAATTCGAACTCATCACTGGTCCAGTTGATTACGCCCACAATCACCTGCACTTCTATGCGACAGCGGCCACCATGATTAGACCTTAGTATCTATGTATCTGACAAAGGGATATGGACACAGGTCTTATCATAAATTCTCAGTCATGGATATCGAATTCTGGCCTTGGCGGGCCCTCTGATGGTTGCCAACCGCGAAGCTTCGCACAACGAATGAGGCGCCCCTATGCTTCTAGCAAATGCTAGACCCTAGACAACACATACTAGGTGATCGTCCATTTAATCGTCCATCTTTTCGATATTCGCTACGTCATGGCTGGCTTATGCCTACTCGGCCCACTCGGCCAATTGATCCTGTGAGTCTTGAAGTGAGATATTTGTATAGCTATACGCTGGCCCCTTATTCAGACAGAACTTCATTATAACTTAAGCTTCTTGGATGTAGGTGCGTAATTCCAGATTACTCCAAGCTCAACTCTTTCCATGTACCATATATCTTCACCGGCGTCCATTTCAGCCTCTAGAAACTGCACTGTCAATTGTGTAGACCCATTACTGCGTCCACCAAGTTATTGCAGCACTCTATCATTCGACATAGGAAGGTGATACCCGGTCCAATGGTGTCTGTATTATACCTCCTCCTACTGGATTCCAGCCGTATTCTGGCCACAAGAGTTTTGTGTGCGTCTCAGTGCATCTTCGTATATCAGTGACATCTGTCACAAACGCGTTGATCTTTCTAGACGCCTCTTTGACAGGATATTGCTAATTCCATGCGGCATTTATATTTCTGGTGTGCCGAACAACGAACGAACCGAATGGACTGCTTAGCGTGCGCAAGTGTTGTGTTTGTACACTACTTATGTGATGATCTCATTCCTAAACTTGCTCCAGCTGCTCCAGCTGTGCCTTCTTCTTCTTCTTCTCGTCCAGATTTGCGCTCAACTCCTGAATAATCTGAACAAGTTCATCTAGGCGTGCCTCCAGTAACTCATTGCGGCCGATGTGGTACTGCGCAGCTGTACCTCTCCTTCATGCTCTCTTGTTAACCTCCAGCTCAATCCCCAGCCCCTTCCTCCGTATGATGGAAGTAATGAACAAAAGCATGGACTATAAGTGCGGTAGCTCGCTCTTGATTTCTCTCTTGCCAGCGTATGCCGTAGTCGAATGGTCTCTGCCGTAGAAAGCATGCTGTGACTGTCCAGAACCTCGTCCTGTCAGTGGCAGCAGGGGCTGACCTTCGGTGGCGCGGGACTGAACTGCTGCCCAATGGGTCTTCTCTGGAATACCAACGTCCAAGGTCTTTCATGGTTAGAAAATATTGCGGTGGGAGGGCTGTATAGTATGGTCCAAGTCGATATACCAAGAGATTCCTGGCTAAAGAGCTGTGAATTCACCTAGCGTGTGATGAATTTGCCTAAACCGTTATAGGTCAGTAACGTGACCTGCACAGCTCCAAGGTATTTCAACGCAACACTAGCTAACTCGACTCTTCTCTCACATCAAATTCTTCTGGGCAGATATTAGCTTTCCATACAAGATCTTTAGCTTCAACATCTTCTCACCTACATCCTCACTTTACGCGGTACCCCTGAACCTCGCCAGTATCTCTACCAGCTTAAAATGGATAATATCAACGATGAACTCTCCGCTGGCCTCCCTACCATCGACGAGCAAGAGACTGTGGTCTCTCACAATGTCGCAGATGGTCCCAGTACGCCAGATCCTACCTCCCTATACTCAGTGCTAACTATTTTAACAGTGACCCTAGCTGAGATTCATAGAATGATAGAAGAAGCGGAAGCAGAGGAGGAGCTGCGGGCCAATGGTCCCGACGAAAACGAAGTATGACTTACAGCTACTCACATCATTCCGCTGCTAATACCTTCTAGGAAGCTCTCCCAGATACACTGCCGGAAGCACAAGGCGACATACTCTTCCTCCGCGATCAGATTGACATACTCAATAAGGAGAATCAACACCTCCGCAACTATATACGGGTGCACGAGGATGAAGCGTACGAGAAGGAAGACCTTCTCGACGAGAAAGACGCCATCAACAAGGCTCTCGAGGATCAGGTGAAGCAGCTGCAGGAGCAGGTGTTGGTGCTCCAGGAGCACCAAAAGGGCTACATGGCCCGCAAGAACAAGGAAAATCGGGCTAATATAGCCAAGAAAGAGCGTGAGAACGTGGCCGCGCTTGCAGAGCAAGCTGCCGAGCACCGCGCACAAAGCGCAAAGTTTGTGGACGCCGTGTTGGGCGAAATCAATCGCCTATGACCGCGGCTCTGGTGCCCAGTGGGGCCCAGCATGATGTAGACTGGGTGGAGAGAAAGGGGTTTGGCGGTTTTTTTCTGTTTGGTGCGCATCTTCCTTAGATAGACTGGAAGGTTAATCAGGCATTGTAATATACATAAAAGCAAACCCTTTTCTTCTGCTAACATCTTACAATGACTAACTCTCATCGTGAAACCGTGAATATCAGTGAGCATAGGAGATATTCAGAGATCGTTCACAAGCTAAAGGCTACAATTTCCCATCCAAGAGGGCAATGTAACAGCTACTCTCGGCTGTAGGAACGAGCGAGTACGTGTAAAAGAGCAATGGCTAAAGTTATCTGCGAGCTGAACAGTCCCTAATTCTCACCCAATGAGGCTGAAGCTGATTTACCTCTGCTGTATACCTAAGAATACACATGATGGGTCGAACTTTCGAAGTAGATAGAGGTGAAGAATAGTATTTATTATTGGTGAAAGGATAGCTATACAGTGCTCTTCCATCACCAAAATCAGCATCACACAGCTATGCTGGACAGGTAATTGAGGTTCTAATGTATCAAGTAATGCATATTTGGAATTAATATAGCTGCTTCTTTAGGTATAGTACTGCAATAGAAAGCTTAGATTAGTGTAAATGTGTATGATACACTCATTATAAGGTGTTTGAGAGCACCTATATCATTATATAGCAGGCACTTTACAGAGTTTACCTACGTAGAATAGCTAAGATCATTAATATCACTTAAGCCTATAGATCTATTACACTTTGATACAGAGCCTAAACTTCTGTATCCCAAAGAAGTAACCTTGATTCTCTCCTGCTATGAATAACGTTTTTCGTTGTGAAACTTGCACATCTTGAAGTTCATCTCATTGCAAATACCAATATTCAAATTCCAGCTAGCATTTTAAAAAGATATACAACTACAATGATGTGGAGGCATATATTCCAGAGTGCAGTTATCATGATTATCTCATTTTAGATAGCTTGAGGTGGTGAGTCCTAACGAGGCATTTCGTGGATCTGCACTACTAAGAATACCTCAGAAAGTGTACACCACGGCAAAAGAACTGATTTATAACGCAAAAGAAGATCATCTTTCAGATATCGAAGATCATAATCAATGATTCTGTTGCATTTGTATCGTCAAATATCAATGACATACACAGATTTTACAGGTACTATCTTACTATAGACCTATTGATGACCTTAGAAGACCTCTCTGAAGGGACTCGAGAGCACCCAAGCCGTCAATTTATTGCAAAGAGATGAGGCAGTCCAACGGTTCTATCTAGCTCCTTCAACAGGAAAGTATGGTTCCCAGTAGGGATATTACGGTTTTCTCCTGATATAGAACTCTCATTTCATATATACAGGAGTACTGATGACGTATATCCCAAACATCAGTCATCTAAAATCTTGCATAGAGCACAGAAAGAAAGGAATAATCTCGCCGCAAATAGTACTATTTACGATAATAGGAACAAACGTAGGTAGTTTTTCTTTTCTGAGACTAAAATCATACCCGAAAGGTAGAACTAAGTATTCGAAGAGCCAGCTAATACTGATACACGCCAAGTTGGCTTATCCCAAGACCATAAACCCACAAACAACCATACATGCCATAATCATACTTTGTACTGAAACAGACATTCCAGACATACTATGAACCACTGATGTTGCTGCATTTTCATCGCCTCCTCCATTACTATCTGCGTTCCCATTACCTCCTCTGTTACCTTCTTCTTGCTGCTTCGCTGTCTGGAAAACTTGTTGCGCATCAACATACGTACCACTATTCTGGTCCCAGTTGAGACATGTTGCCCAGTCTTCGATCGGCATGCTGTGATTATAGACATTGTATCCAAGAGGTTCAGGGCTTATGAGAGGGATGGTTGTCGTGAACTCAGCATCAAAATCGATCGAGAGCCCGATAGAAGGGTTAAGCGAGTAGGTATGATTTAGGACCCGCTCAAGGATACTCGAGTCTTCAGATGAGACATCAGTATTGCCCGCGAGGGGCTTGCACGAGGCGTCTACAGGTCCAGCGATCGGTGTAATGTTGAGACTCATCTGAGGGTTCTCGAGAGATACGCCTGCGCCGATAGCTACTTGTCCTGGAAAGCCTGGTGGATCTAGGGAGATGCCAAAACCGATGCGGTGTTGTAGGGAAAGGCCAAAACTTAGGGACTGTAGAGAGACTTCTGAGGAGAAAGGGATAGGCGTAAGAGCTGTATCCTGGAAGCCTCTCGAACTAGAGTTTGATAAGTCAGAGAAGTCGATGACCATATTCGAATCGGAAGGTACTGTGATGTCGAAACCGGTGCTGACAGAGGCATTGCCATCGAGAGAATAAGTACCGATGATGGTTGGTGAGTAGGTCAGGCCAATGGTACCCAGTTTGGGAATCTGTGCTGGGTATCAGAAAAGTGCCACTGAGATCCAGAAAATACAAGTCGAGCCTAGATGGTGAAGACTGAGGAGCAGCTACGACTCTTACCTGGTACGCAAGACCCAATGGGAATTCATATAACTTCCATGACCACCTTGCAGTATTGGTCAAGTTTGCCTCCAGCTCAATGCGCGCCCCTAGCCCCTTAGCACTGATGGACACCTCACCGCCCTGAAGACAATCCGAAAGCGAAATGTCATCTGCTCTCAGCTCGTCAACATCACAATCCCAATCGAAGTTCACCCAGTCTAATTCAATATCACCGTATACGGTGCAGTTCTTGCAGCCAACGGTGATGGGAATCGGCTGTCCAGCGTTGTTCTCAAATGGCCCTAAAGAGGCCGTGATGGTCTTGTCCAAATGGAAAGTAGCCGAGGTGTCTTCAGAGATTCTGGTTGGGGTGGGAACGAGAGTGGATGACTCAGTGGGCATTGGCTCAATTGAGCTCCTTACGCCAGTCTGAGATGGGTCCTGACGCCGCCGTAGATCTCTATGCGGACGAAGGATATGAGATTTACGACCTTTCGCAAGAGAGACAGTGAACCGACTAAATGAGGACTCAAGGGACGCGGCCTCGACCTCGAAGGTGGTTGTTAAATTGGGGTCATGGGAGATAGACTTGACATTGTAAGCCATTCTTTCTCCATGGTCGTTACAGCTTGAATGGGAAGTGATGATATAGCCATTACTCAGCCTTGCAATCTCATTCCGGGTAGCGTCGATGTCTAACGATTGGGACAGTTCGATGGTGATCGTGCTCACCGAGCATTCTACGCGACTAAGGAGATGCTCGACTTGCTCAAGCAGCAGAATTGGCCTCTCAGACCCTAATGTTACGCGAGCGTAATGAGAAGTCTGTCCACCCGTATACGAATCTAGCATTGTATTGTTATTAGAAATTTATGGTGCATCGCATGGACGGGAAGCATACCAGACGCGTAGTCGAGGTCACATCGATGCACAAGCTCCAAGCGATCACTGCGACTGCTGAGCTGTGAGTACTTCGATGCAGCTGCAAGACGGTGCTCGATTCTCGGATGAGCTGAGTTCTCGAGCAGAGATGTTACATCTGCACCCACAGACCGCGAGGCGTAAGTACAACAAATCGACCCCAATAGAAGCATGAACAGCTGAGTGCCCTTCATCATGGTAATGTGGTGTGTACTTCCAAGCGTTGGTAGCCTTTCGATTCTCTGGGGCATGAATATGGAGGATGATTGCGGCATCGAGATAAGTTGAGGGGATTCATAACGTATTTATGTTCGGTATCCTAGCTAGGATGAAACGGCACGGTCGTCTAAGGCTGTGCACTGTGCATGGCCGAACCCTGTCCGCAGGAATAAAAGTGTTGTTACTATTTCTGATTAGGCAACACAAGAATACTATAATGAGATGTATGAGGCATACAGCAACACAGTTCCGCAACGATCTACATCGCAGCCCTTCCGACAGTGCACTCTAGATCGTTCAGAAGCCACTTCCGAACTTGCAGGTCAGCATTGGTCATATAACAGCTCGGTCGGATGACTTCACGAGATGATCAAGAGCGAATTTGGCAGGAGAAGAGCGAGTCGATGGGGACGAGGCTGGCGACAGAGCATGTATTGATGACCGTGATGATAGCCTTACGAGTGACAATCGCACAAAAGGCATGAATCTGTGCCACTACTAGGTCAGCCGTATGAGTCGCGACCATTGAAAGGCTCTATGATGAGATTTCTCGAGAGGGCTGTAACATCTTATGCAGTATATGATAGGCCTAGAAAAATTACAGAGACACGCCTCATAGGTACGCGATGTATGTCAAAGAGCAGACACCTCTTTCTATAAGTCATTCAACCGGTAATATGAAGGAACTGGAGTTCCCCGAGTCAGCTCGTGTATCCCCAGAGATGCTGAGGGTAATGAGCGGCGCAGGGGGGGCCTGATAGTCGTGGTAAACCTGGTGAGGTGTATGAAGCCTTCGTTTCAGCCTTGCATTCGAAGCACGATGTGCCCAAAATAGGCGGGTTCGGCATAGAACAATTGTTATCTACGAAGGTGAATGCTAAGGAATGGTATCCATGATAGCCCATGAGCTTTCAAAAGAGGTCAGCAGAGAGGCGATGCATGTTTGCTACTGGGGCCCATGGATGTGGCGGCCTGAGGCATCAAACCAGCCCCTGATTCTTGAGGTTTGCGGAAGGGCACGTGCACGATGTCGCGTGTAGTGGCGACCCAAGAAGCTCTCGAACTTTTTTTCGTCCGCAGCTTCGTTGGCATCGATAAACATCTAAGTCAACATCTCTTACTACCCACACTCCTTCATCTTCGCCTTCCTCAGCTGCTTTATCGTCGCCCTCAGCCTCTCCCTCTGTTTCTACAGTCGACGCGAGTGTCTAATAGCTAATTTTGCACATGCTGTAACTGGCCATGCTCGTTCGAGCGGCGCGAAAACAGCGGCGTCCAGCTCGAAAGCCGTGTCCGCTCAATACATCTAATGTTCTACCCCTATCGTTTTTGTATCCAGCCTTCTTGAGATGTAGTCATCAGTCAGCGACCGCCGCGACGTCATCTCCGACAGACACGAGGCGCACCAAATCAGGATTTTCTCTTCCGAACAAGTCTCATGTTCGCCCACTTGTAACAGCTTCTTCGTTCGCCAATCCACCGCCTTCTATATTTTCACAGCCTGCCGATATACTCTCGTGGAATAACAGCCAATTTGCTGCGTCGACGAATCGATGGGATCCTCAGTCACCTCTGGTGGTGTCATTACCTCCGCCATCAAGGAATCTCAATTACCGACAAGGCATTGGTGGAACCTCTCCCGAACTTCTTCAAAACCTATACGCAAGCATAAGAGTCGGAAGATTGGACCGAGCGGCAATTGTAGTGGGACGTATACGCGACTCCGCACCACAGGGCTCTTCAGAAGTGATACAGGCACACAATATCTATCTAGACGGCCTGTTCAAAGCTTTGTCGATTGATGATCCGCCTATCAATTATACTGATATAAGGAATTGGTATAAACGTCAAATTATCGATAAGCATGATCGGCCTAACGCCAAGACTCTCAATGTCATGATTCGAGCTACAATAGCAGCGGCCCCAGAATCTCACAGGAAAACGTTCGTGGACGAATATGTCAGCTACGCGCGGAATCACAACATGTACGCTGAAGTGATGGGGGCTGAGTACTCGATCGAAGAATGGCTGTGCCTGGAGACATGGTACCCTAATGAGTATGCGATTACTGCCGAAGAAGAAGCAGAGGCTATGCACGAGGTCGAAAAGCAAGACGTAGCGGAGGCCCGAGAAACACGGCAGAAAGGTCTCGGGTTGAGTACTCTCAAGAAAACGCTTTCCACACTGGACGGTAGCTATGGTGGCCCAACAGCGAACCTTACCCAAGAGCAGCTCTACGAACGGCAGGTTGAACTGGAAGAAACCACTGTGGAAATTGCCATGGACAGGTGGCGCAAGGAACAAGAAAAGCTTTCCAAATTAGGTGTCAAACAAGTGGGAGCAAACCGAAGCATTGATGCTTGGATGGCGCGATGGTTCACTAGTCTTACTGAAGTACTTACCACGGAGCTAAAAATGGTACGGACTGCTCTGGCGAATAAAGATGGCAACGACGCGGACCGACAGATTTACGGACCATATATGGAACTGTTCGCACCAGACAAACTCGCAGCAATCACGATTCTCTCGATCTTGGAGGCTTTCAGCACACCTAAACAACGCGATGGCCCATCAAAACGAATGCAACTTGTCTGGTTAACGATGAGAGTGACAAAGAACTTGCAACAGGAACATGCTGTCGCCGCAGCTAAGGAGAGATCACCCGTTGCCACTTCCAGATCACAAACAAACATCTCCGCACATCAACGGGCTAAATATGTTGCTCTAAATCTGCGGCACCAGAAGAACACTATACCCAATGCAACCCAGGAGGACAACCAAGACGACGTAGAATTCTCACTTGTTGTACGTGCGAAGCTTGGCGCAGTTCTCTTGGAAAAGCTTATATCCTCTGCGACGATCGACAATCAAGTGATAGATCCCGAGACTGGACAGAAGATATCTCGTACACAGCCAGCGTTCACGCACACGAGCACATATTCCCTTGGTAAGAAAACAGGGAAGATCGAAGCACATCATATCCTTCTGCAGAAGCTACGGTCAGAGCCAGTGCACGCCAGCTTCATCGGCTACCTACCCATGCTTACTGAGCCGAAGAAATGGTCTGGCCTTAAGAAGGGTGCATACCTGAAATATCCTGTCGAAATGATTCGCTTCAAAGCACGTGACGAGACTCAGATGACGTATGCTAATACCGCCGCCAAAAAAGGTGATCTTGCGATGGTATTCGCGGGATTGGATGTTCTCGGAAAGACACCATGGCGGATTAATAAGTCTGTGTTGACTGTAATGATTGACGCATGGAACTCTGGAGAAGCACTCGGAAGTCTGGCGCCGGAATCATCAGATATCGCGTATCCGCCTGAGCCAGGTCCCGGCGCAGATCTCCTCGCACGGCGAAAGTGGATGAGAGAAGTCCGACGTCTCGATGATCTCAAAGGAGGCTATCACTCGAATCGGTGCTTTCAAAATTTTCAGATCGAAATTGCGCGATCATTCCGCGAGCACACATTCTACTACCCGCATAACGTTGACTTTCGTGGCAGAGCATATCCGATTCCGCCTTTACTAAATCACATGGGTGCTGATCCTGCACGGGGGCTTCTAGTTTTCGGAAAGGGAAAAGAGCTTGGGGAAGTTGGCTTACGGTGGTTGAAAATTCATATGGCTAACCTGGCTGGATTCGACAAGGCAAGTCTCTCTGACAGAGAGCGTTTCGCCATGGATCATCTGGACGATATTTATGACTCGGCTGTATCTCCTCTGACCGGCAAACGATGGTGGTTGAAAGCAGAAGACCCCTGGCAATGTCTCGCTTGCTGCTTTGAAATAAAAAACGCCATGGACCTTTCAGATCCAACCAAGTATGTGTCATATCTTCCTGTGCACCAAGATGGTACCTGTAATGGTCTGCAGCATTATGCTGCTCTTGGTGGGGATGCGGCGGGTGCTGCGCAGGTCAATCTGCTGCCAGGCGATCGCCCGGCCGATGTGTACACAGGTGTAGCAGATTTGGTTAAGAAGGAAATTCGACGACGAGCTGATGAGGGCCACAAGTTTGCGAAACTTGCAGATGGCATGATCACCCGTAAAGTCGTCAAGCAAACAGTCATGACAAATGTTTATGGGGTTACGTTTTTCGGCGCCAAATTGCAGGTTCAAAAACAGCTTGAGGAATTGAATCCTAATGCAAGTGAAGAGGAACGGTCAAATATTCGGGGAATGGCCCTCGAGATTGCCAACGCCATCTTCGGGGCGCTTGGAACTTTGTTCACTGGCGCTCAAAATATTCAACATTGGCTCGCAGAATGTGCCTCCCGTATTACATCATCCTTGACACCGGAGCAGATGCACCAATTGGAAGCCGATATCAGTGGTGGCAAAGGTAAATCGAGATCGGCACAAGGATCTAACCTTCCTGCCAAAGTATGGAAAGACCAACTGCAGCAGTCGACCCTAGTCTGGACGACGCCTCTAAAGTTGCCTGTTGTCCAGCCCTATCGCGACTGCAAGACGAAAATCGTCTCGACGGCTCTGCAACAGCTTCGATTGCGCGACTCCGCGGCCTCAGATCCAGTCAACAGGCGCAAACAAGTCCAAGGTTTCCCACCAAATTTTGTTCATTCCTTGGACGCAACTCACATGCTTCTGTCAGCACTACGTTCTGATGAACTTGGACTGACATTCGCCGCCGTGCACGACTCTTTCTGGACACATGCAGCTGATATACCCACGATGAACACTGTGCTTCGTGACACATTCGTCAGAATGCATTCGGAGGACATCATAACACGTCTCGCAGAAGAGTTCCAGGCTCGATATGGGTCGCACATGCGCCTGGTTTCAATTCGAGCAGACTCCGATATCGCACGCAAGATCAAGGACTTCAGGTCAGAAGAAGCCCTGAAGTCGACTAAAAAAGGCAAAGGAGCAACCAAGCATGGCGCTAAAAAGGGGCCCAAGACTGGACTCCTTCATGCCACCACACAAGAGCTCCTTGCAGAACGGAAACGTTCAGCCCTATTGACATCTAAAGACCCAAACAAGCAGGCTGAGGGGCGGAAAATGATGACCCCGACAAGCATCTATGAAGAGTGCATTGCGGCAGGCATGGCTGTTCCCACGGCTCCTGCTGAAGCCATTGCATTAGGTGGCAACAAACGGCTTGATATGGATAATGAAGTCGGTCTGCTCTCTGACGAAGACGCAGCAACCCTCACCGTTAATAGAGATGGTGACGCTGCGCCTTGTAGTGAAGATCTCCACGATGATCCAGAAAGCGAAATTGCCGTCTCCGAAGAAGCAGACATCGACGATGAGACCCAACTTCCTCGCGACGCTGAAGAAGCAGCCAAAAGTCCAACTCGATTGTCCTTTGTCACCTTGTGGGCACCCATGAGCTTCCCTCCCGTACCGCAGAAAGGCGACTTCGACGTGGCGCGACTGAAGCAGAGCGAGTATTTCTTCTCGTAGATAATAATTTTCATGGACTGTATTTATGTAATGGCGTGGCATTAGAGTGTATCATATAGATAGATGCACATCTCAGGCATTGCGGACGGCGTTCGGAAAAGCTGTACAACGTGGTGGAAACATTTTATTGTACCATAGTCCTGGGAAACGGGATGTTGTATATGGAACGGAGTAAATACCTCTAGCATAACTTTCCAAGCTCACAAGCATGTCATCAGGGTCTTCTCCTGTCGACTTCTATTGAAAAAGGTCATGTTACACAGTGTCTATACTCGTATGTGCCCCCAACCACTCAAGCCCAGGCTCCTCCCAGCTCGCCACCCATTTCCTTCGCTTGCACCAACCTCTCATACGTATCCCCATACAACGCCTCTTTCCAGTTTGGCTCCTGTCAACCGTAAATATTCATTAAAATAGCCTTCCCCATCTGGTGTCAGATCATACCACTGCTGCATATCAACAGTACTGAAAGTACTCTACAATACTTTTGCTTCGGTACGCATGACACTAGCCCATGAATATATGTGGAGCAAGTGTGCAAGAGAGGTGCGCCAGGCGAGTTTTTGTTACCGCCTTCGTGGCGTTGACAGGTTTAAAACGGGAGGAATATGGAACGCAAAGAGCATATCGCCGGTATCGTCGATGAGGGAACGGAGAGTTGCACTGGCGTCGATGCTATCATTCACGGCCCAGTTGGACTTCCAGAGAAGACGCGATGCCGTGATGCCGTATGCATTCATGATATGCTCCTGGAGAAAGGCAGCCTGTTACGCGTATTAGAAATCCCAGTATGTGCTCCATGCAGGAATGACCTCGACTCCGGGAGCTGCCATCGCAGCAAGCATGGGCACCAAGCAGCACTGGGGGTTCGGACAGGGTCTCTTTAGGGAAGAAGAACGGCTGCATGATGCATATCGTGCATATTCCGGTAATATGGGTGAAATATTGCGGGTATGTGAAAAGATTGGAGTAAATCCCAGCGGCGCGGAATTCGGGGAAAGCGAAAGAATAACCTTACTGTATTCTTCGAACCCGAGAAACATTCACAAAGACTAAACCCAGACATGATGTTACGTTATATCCTTTTCCACAAACTCGTTTGCTACTTGATGAATGATGGAAACCTTTGCGCTCGCACGGCCACAGGACGTAGCCGGCATTCATATCGTCATCGCCGATGCAATCTGACTAAGACCAAAGATCGCAGCTCACATTGATAGCTGCATGCTCTCCGCTTAGATTTCAGCTTGCTTAGGATATAGTATCTTTTGAGATCATCTATGGCGCCATGGCCAGTATGAGCTGGCTAAAAAGAAGCTCAGGGGCTCGTCAACATAGACACCTGGACCATCACAACTACCAATTACGGATGGTGGGCAAGTGCACTCCCAAGGCAGCTAGAACTGTAGTGAGTTAAAGTCTAATGATCTTCCGAGCACTGGAACCTTTACTATTCGCCTGCAAATCTTTTAGTGCACTATTGTTATACCAAATGGTCATGGCTGATCTAGTGTTTCAGACCCGATGGATACAGCGTTATCTAAGTCCTATGCTTTCGTCTGACGCACAAATCCCTATCATACTTACGAACAAGATGATAGAATCCAACTCGCATGGCAATTAGCCATAAAAGAATAGGCGGTCTGCCGGAGGCCGTGGTCGTCGTATACGTCACCAGTCGCGACAAATGTTACCACATTGAACAGCGAAGAAATAGTAGTTCCGTACTGCATAGTCGACCATGCTCACCTGTCAAACCTTGCGCCCAGATATATTAGCAAATGCGCTTGAAGTAATTGCTCGCCCTTCATTATGTCTTTGTCACATTCTTCAACGACAACTCAGAAGCAATGCTGACCATATCAAAGAGCTAGTTTTGGAATTCAACTGGTCCTACGAGGTTATTAGACTCTTTTGAGGCCTTGCATGTGAGGTTCAAACGCCATAGGTCTCAGGGAATGTACGCAATGATCTAGGTGAATGGTACATCCTTCAGTTACAGAGTGTTTTCTATGCATAGCAGAGTCTATGTGAACATCCCAAAGACTATAGTAGCGCTTGACGTAATACGCCTCTAAGAAAAGTGTACGCAGAGTCTTTAACAATGTCATCAGCAGTTGGAACCGGTAGAAAACACTGCACAGTACCTCCGCTCAATGTTGACCTTGAGCAAAGCGTGCTTTGAGAGCAAGGACAAGACATTGACATTTGATGAATACATTAGCTCTGGGTTTAATAATCACTAGCAGTGAGCATATCGTCTACACCATCATCGCGTCAGGAAAACAGCACCTCTGTGATCACCCTTTCGTGTGAAACACTGGAGCAATTAAGATTTGTAGAATGTAGATAATTTCTGAGCTTGCACATCTTTGATCTGGAAGAACATTAGTCCCCAGCACTAGGAGAAATCTTGACTGCAGCAAATCAGTATAATAATTGTGTGCATGAGCTTGGATAGTAACTTTGTTCCGGCAGGAGACCAGCCTACCCTGCTCGGATCATCAGCTCTCGGTCTTTCTCCAACTATCACTCGATGTAAGAGCACAGTAGAGGTCACAATGCTACCTATGATCATCTAAGCTATGTTTCGTGGTTGCCAAATCGCGTATGGTCGTAGGCTTCGCTATTGTGACCTCGGTGTAACGTCCGGCTAGGATAGATTCCGACTCGCCCACCAAGCTCCTCCCACATACCAGAATTTAGCTCAGGCCATCCCTAGGACCGCAACATAGTAATGATAGGTCGAGGAGAGAATGACGATGGACGTAGATTTGATATGTAATTAGGCTTTGTCCCCGAGAACTGAATTTAAAGGACCTCAAGACAACCGCGAAAATGATCGTAGCTCAGGCCAGCACAATAGATACCATGGATTTTCAGCAACCGCAACGTCTCGCAAACGACCTAACTGCGAGTATCAAGTTGATGTCAAGCTCAAGGCATAGCGACGCAGAAGTTCTGCGCAAGAGCATTTTGGCAACTGCAAAATCGCTAGTTCAGTCACTGGAGAAGCCGGAAGAAGTTGCGATGTGGTGGGTGAAGACGGTAAATATTTCTTCGGGTGTGATTCCTGGTTTCCTTGACAAATCATTGTAGGCACATTGCGAAAGAGCAGCCTTGAGGATTGCCGTAGATCTGCGTATCTTTCATATTCTGTGCGACGCAAATGGGCCGGTAACCTCTCGGCAGCTTGCTGAGAAGACAAATGCGGAAGAGTTACTGATAGGTAAGCATATTAGACGAAGAAAGTACAGTGAGAGTGACTGTGATACTATAGTTCGGTTAATGCGACTTCTCTGCAGCTTTGACTTTGCGAAAGAAGCATGCGAGAAGGTATACCTCGCAACAAAATACAGCAAGGCGATGACTGAGCCAGGTATCGAAGGGGGCATGAAAGCGATTAGCGACTCCGAGTCAGTGAGCCATCTATCAAGCTACTTGAAGGAGAAGGGCTACAAATGTCCGACAAATATCAAGGACACAACCTTTCAATGGGCATACAAGACGAAGTCTACTTGGTTTGAAAGTCTTCACGAATGCCCAGAAAGCATGTCAGCCTTCAACGACTTCATGGGAGTGATACGATCTACAAGGAAGTTTTGGGCCGATTGGTACGATGTGCAAAGCAGACTCATAGACGGATTTAAGGATGGTGCTTTCCTGGTTGACATTGGCGGTGGTAAAGGCCATGATACCATGAAGTTGTTAGAAAGGTTCCCACATATCGAAGGGTCATTGGTCTTACAGGACTTGCCTGGCACAATCGAACATCTTCCAGCTGACTTTCCAGAGAGAATCACGCCGATGAGCCATGACTTCTTTGCTGAGCAGCCTATAAAAGGTAGGTTTACTCATCTGTAAATTAGGTTGCTGAATACTGACACAGAACAAGGAGCAAGGGTGTACTTCGTGCACCTCATATTTCACGACTGGCCAGATCATGACTGCCGGAAGATCTTAAAGAGAATAAAGGAAGCCATGAAACCAGGCTATTCGAAACTGGTAATCAATGAAGCTATACTTCCTGCCGTCGGATGCGCGTCTTGGTTTGCCGCAGCCGACTTCACAATGATGACCAACTTTGGAGCAAAGGAGCGAACCGCATCTGACTGGAGAACCCTTGTCGAATCAGTGGGACTGACTGTGTTGGATGTTCAGGAATGTCCATTCGATGACGACCTTGAAGGTATCATTGAGGTGGTGCTGGAAAATGAGACTTCTTAGGCACGTTTTGACGGTCCAAATAGCACAACGTAATCAGCCTATCAACCCAGCCTGATCCCAACACAAGAATAGCTCGCAGTATCTACCAGTGAAATGATAGTTTTATATTCGTGATTATCTCTGTTCTAGGTCTAGCTTGCGCCAATGACGTCAATCAAAATATCACCTTGCCCTTCGCGCGATGAAGCCCGATTAGGCATGGTCTATTCGAATGTCAACACGCGAGAATCGAGAATATCTGAGAAGTTTGTTGGAACATCTGGACAGCTTAAGATACTAGCATGATATAAAGGGTACGTACGTCGCAACGACAGAAAATGTCACACTTTCTAACTGCTGCTCCTCGCCAACATGTTACTCGATATACAGGCACTACAGTCTATGTCCGTTTTGACAGTCCTTACAGGGATTCTTATTCTAGTATGCTCCTTCCGACCTGTAACAACACTTCCATTTTCACACAAATAAGCTTACATTATACTTAGTACTTTCTTCTCTCGTCCGCACAGCGAATCTACAATATATACTTCCATCCACTTTCTAAGTTTCCTGGACCATGGTATCGATCTGCATTCCATTTCCCATACCACTACGAGCAAATCAAAGGTCATGCACCGCACAACTACATAAAACTTCATGAGAAACATGGACCGGTTGTTCGTATCGGACCTGATCAACTATCCTTCACTTGTTCGCAAGCATACAAAGGTATGCATAGACAGTCTTTCACCGACCTGTACTAAGTGGAATGTCAGATATATACGGTTTCCACTCACATCGTCGCCAAGTTCCCAAAGACTTCAAGCGCTTCCCAAACGTCCCTATTGACTGGCCTCTGTTTGGCTCAGACGATGGTGAACACAGCCGTCTTCGCCGCCTCGTCGCGCACGCCTTTTCGGAGACCGCACTTCGGGAGCAGGAGCCTCTCATTCAGTCTCATATTCATGGTCTTGTTCAGAAGATCCGTTCCGTTATCGACGTAGACCCAGAGACTCATTTCGATATGAGTAAATACTTTGATCTTCTGTCATTTGACATTATTACAGATCTCACGTATGGTGAAAGCTTTGACGGCGTGCGAACCGGAGAGACCAATCAATTACTGAAGGATCTGTATCAAGGTAGCAAACTCAATCCAATCTTACTAACAAGCTGGGACTATGCACCACTGATGTGGCTCCTGAAATTTTTGTTCAGTCTTCCCAAAGCAAAAGAGCTGCAGGAGGGGGAAGAAAAAGGTCAAAAAGATAGAATGAATAGGAGGAGAGCGAAGGGTACTGATGCGAAGAAAGACTTCATGTCTTATGTAAGATGATGGTAGATTTCACTGGACGCAGCACAACTAACAAATCATGATAGATCCTTGTCGATGAAGGCAAAGACAACGATAGCCTAACTGAGAACGAGATTCTTGGTTTGGCACGGCTATTCGTGGGTGCTGGAGGAGAAGAGCCCGCGAGTATGATGTCGACTATACTCTATTACCTTCTCACAAATCCCAGTGCCCATGACAGAGCTCGGAAGGAGATTCGAGATGCATTTGTGTCGATTGAAGAGATTAACAATGTCAAACTCGCGCAATTACCCTATCTTGGCGCAGTCATCTCTGAGACATTTAGAATCCACCACTCAGGGGCCCAGCGTTTTTCGCGACGGACTACTCGCACAGAAATGATTGGTGGCTATGAAGTGCCTCCAAATGTAAGACATGGTCCTTTGGCTATCATTGACGCGTTCTAACAATTATGATGATAGACTTCAGTCGATGTAAATCACCATGTGATCGGCCGCGTGTCTGCTAACTACGCTGAACCTACTTTCTTCGCCCCTGAGCGCTGGCTCTCGGAGACACTAGATCAATTTAAATTCGATGATAAGGCAGCTTTGCAACCATTCGCCACTGGCCCAAGAGCATGCTTGGGAAAAAAGTATGTCCCAACCCTCAGATAAGACCATCAAAGCTGATATGAGTATTAGTGTTGCATACCTCGAGATACGTACAACACTAGCGTATCTTTTATGGACGTTCGATATGGAACTCATTGGCGACAGCAAAGATTGGATCCAAGGACAGAAGATGAAATTGATCTGGCATCGGCCGCCAATGAACGTCGGTTTCAAGGTTCGATGAGTGTATTCGAGGATAGAAGGATCCCATACATACCAACAAGGAAGAATATTAGAGTCATAATCATTACAGAAATGCTTTGGTCTATATTATAATACAACAACTTACAAGGCCTACACGATCTCACTGCCAACCAGCTTCTTCCCCCTGAGGTCCTGCACATAATCCTTTTGATGATCCGAGAAATACTTGTGCATGGCTGGCGCCCAAGCCTCCATAATATTATCCGCCCAGACTTCTTTTGTCAACTCTTTATGCAGCCAATGATGTCGTAAAAAGGTTCCCGTACACCCAGTTTCCGTAGCTTCCGGGTATCCATTCGCCTCAATACAAGGCAACACTTGAACATCCTCCTCGTACTCGTATCGGAGGTAGTTAGACCAAGCATCTTGTTCTCTGTTATGTTTCCATTTCCACTTTTCGCAGCCCTCATAACGAGTTTCTTCTGGACACTCAGCCCAATTCTTGAAAATTTCGTATGTCTTAGCAATGTTTTGCACGATCATGAAACCATTGTTGTGTCCAGGGTTGCCTTTGTCGTCTTTATCACGATCGAGGTTCGGCTCTGAGGACATAGAGATCGGGGTCTGTTTTCTGATGTTCCAGTAGTTCATTAGCCATTCCATGGGCAGCTCAGGGTATCGCAAAATAGCGTCACTGTCGAGGAATACTACGATGTCGTGCTCTTTGAGCGCGTGTTGGGTCATGAGGACCTTGCCCCACGCGGGGTGTCGGTCTTCGTACACAGGCGAGCGGATGTTTAGGTAGTCATAGCCATGTATTATCGCTGTGACATGGTTAGTGAAGATGTCTGTATAGGGTAATGCGAGGCGCACAATACATATAATGGCTCACCATTCCGGCGGACAAGTGGTGCACCTTCTTCCAGTCCCACTCAACGGAGCTAAACAGTTCACCTTCTTCATCGAGTGGTCTTGTGTCGATATCGAGAATGACCAGACGCTTCCCTAGGGGAGTCTTGAATCGAGGGCGCCCGGGTATTCTATGCACCTTACCATCTTCATCGGTGAATAATGAAGCCGTCATATCAATCTTCCGCGTCCCGTATAGTTGGCGAATCATTTCGTCGAATGGAATGACCGGAAAAGAGGATTCATTCTGATGAGACTCTCCATCAAGATCATGGTGTGCATTAATGTTCCTGGACGAGGTTAGTGAGTTGGAACATGATGATAAAATGACCTGTACATTTGCAAAGAGTGCCGGTATGGTATCATCAATGAAGCTGATACAAAGAAAGCTACGATAATGCAGAATAGGATGGCGATAGACCTGTGACTCTTTCTCCCCACCATGCTTGGGAGAAACTTGAGTTCCACGCATTGCTTCGTTTGTAACCACGTCATCTCGGTAACAGACTGCACAAGTTATACCTCTGGGGCATTATTATGATTCAATACTCGATCGAATCACAAGAGACGCTGTGTTGCAATATTCGAGTAGAGTTGCGGAAGAAGCATGTCGCTTAATTGCTACTAGAACAAGATGCATATATACAACGCAAGGAGATCACCTTCGAGGAGGTCATGTCCGAAACGTGAAGGGAGTCAGTGAAGCTTGACACGTTGCGGCTACTGGTCTGGTGAGAGGCGACCGTGGTAGGGGATGTTAAGGACCAGACAGACTGCCTTGCGTTTAGCAGGCAAGACCTTGTAGGCAAGCTTCGTCAGGATGATGTTCCCCGGGAGAGCATGTCAACCCGAAGCGATGGTTGGAGAAACAGGGACACGTCCGGTTCCTGGACGCATAGCCTGATTCCGGCGCCGGACCGTGCGTGCAGGCATGGCGGCGGGCTGCGATACAAAAGGCCTAGCGTGCTCCGAAGACCTTTTCACGACCACTTTTCATCTCTCGTTTCAACAACTACAAAGTTTCACGTTTTTCGGAGCTGAGTGTTCCATTGCATACTTGCTAAGCCAGTATTATGCCGTAGAACTAGGTGCTATCGACCTGACAATCCCTGCGCTCATCTTTAGCTAGGAGCGAATACATGTTACCTCGTTCTCATTACTAAAATGCTCGACCCTGAATTAGAAGTCAGTACCTGCTGATCTCTATAAGACGTCGTTTGTAGAATATTGATTCGTTGATTGGAGTTATATATGTTAGAGAGATAGAGAGATATAGAGGCTAGAAGTAGGCTATATAACAGACCTACCTCTAGTCCTCTTTATACCCTTTAGTTGCAGCTTCTAACACTCCGTAATACTATCTATATGGAGTAACAATAGTATATAACATATGAAAGTTAAATAAAAGGCGTAGTCCATTTTGTTAATATTCTATCAAGGGCACTAGAAACACCTTCATTATAATATATATTAGATTATCTAAAGTGAGAGGATATTTAACCATTAGTGTCCTGTTTATAAGAGCTCTTAACCTAAGTAGCAATAAGTTATATGAGCTATTACAACTTGGAAGCTTTACTATTAGCTACCATAATACACTCATCAATCGATCATACATCAACTGCTCACCATAATACGGTGTGAGAACGCCTAGTAGATATGATGCCCAGTCATTAGTGAAATGTTCGATATAAAACGCTTTGGCGAATTCCCAATAATCTGGGTACCACCCTGACATCTGCCAGTCAATGATTGCTGCCACACGACCGTTCTTGGCGATAATATTATCAGGTCTGAGGTCGCCATGAGTGAAGACAATTCCATGCTTGTATGCATTAACCATGCCACGGATGTAGGGACCGATCTGGCCTTTTGATTTGGTGATAAAGGTGTCAACAATCGTTTTATTGAAGTCTTGTTCGCTTTTAAACGGACCTAGATTCCTATTCAGTCACATTGCTAATATGCGTATAAAGACTGACCTCTGATGGTTGTAGACCACTCTAACATAATATCAGTGACTGGTCCCTCATGTACAGATCCGATGTAATTCGGTGCCGGGAGAGAACGAAGCTCTGTCATGTGCTTCTTTAGGTCTGTTGAGATCATTTGCTTCTCAGCGGAGGTGTATTTTGCCCATGACTTTCCTAGGTCCTCGCCTTCGATAAACTCCATAAAGAGATACGTATCATAGACACTTCCGAAGTCGTCAACGTCTCGGTCCAGAGGCCCGTATGCATATGCTGCAAACAGTTTCGGGATGGGTATTGATGTTTTTTCAGCCACATACAGCATGTTCTTGGCTTCGATGAGAGACACATGGGTACCGTATTTCACTAAAATTGATGGAGACATTTTTGCGAGCTGTGTGCCCGTTCCTGTAGCCAATCTCTCCGGATTTGATGCCCAAAGTTGTTCTGGGCTAATGATTTCTTGTCCCGGGGCTAGATACAGCACATTTATTTGTGGACTGGAGGGCATTGAATTGTACAGTTCGGGCATTGCAGCTGCTTGAAGTGCAGCGATAGGCTAGTAACATGCGTGAGTAATTGAATGCTTCTTTCTAGAGAACCCGCCTACTGTCATCTTATATTCAAATAAGACTGTCTTTTACCTTTCAAGACAAGGGAGTCTGAGCAAAGCAACGTTCGTATGTTGGTAATGTAGAGTCTAGAAAAGACCTAGGGATGTGAACTGCGCTGCGCTGTGTGTGGGGTAAACCTTGCGGCACGGTTCAGCTTTGTTCCCTGTCTGAACACAAGATAATGACGATGAAGAAAAATTCAACGAAAAAGTGAAAATAAGAACGACAAGGATAGAGAAGACTAAGATAAAGAAGACAAGAATAAAAAAACCTAGGACGAGGAAGACGAGATCCGACTAGGGCAACAGTATCTCGTTGGCGCACTGCGTTGATACTTGATAGACACCTGGCTCGACACTCCTGATAGTAACACTATCTACTGATGCACATAGCATGCATGCTTGCAAAGTTATATCGGCACACACGTGAACTATCAGAAGTGTTCTTTGAGGTACAACTGAGGCGATGCAATCGAGCATAACTTGAAACTATGTCACGAGGAAGTGAATCTCATACCTCTTATTCCGAGCAAAATATCTTCGATTCGAGAAGGTATGAACGGAACAAGAACAAACGATTGTACCGGAGACGACGCTTATGATTCGGTCGCCAGCTTGATATTAGATCACCAGAGAAGGTCCAGATATTGCAAAATCCTGATTCAGAATCAGATACCCTGAGAACTCAAACACGACATGCTTTCACCCTTCGCATAGCCAACAGATTTCTCAGGACTACAAGACTATACGAATCGCATTCCACAACCACTCGACCCACGCTACAGACACATTATCAAGATCGCCGCCGTGTTCTGCTGGAACTCTCCTTTCGAACATCAATCGTCGACCCAGAAATGGAGTATCGACTAGTGGACATCTTCGGTCAGGCGAAGTACTCTGGGAGGTCACAAGTCTTTTTCTCTCGTCGATGATGTGGAAATTTACAGGATTGGTCTAATACAAAGAGGGCCTTGCCGCGTGGGCTCGTTTGGTAATAAGTAAAGTCGCCGCAGCTTCGTGACAACACGTGCTTGAATCGACTGTCTATAATGATTGAAATAGTGGAGCAGCTTGCTGGACCCCTTAGCATTGCGCCCAATATTGATGGGACTCTGGTAAGGCGTCGTACAGTCGAATTCCGGAACAGGGGAGTATTCCCCTGAACACTTTCGCATCGTGCTCCCCAGATGTGGACGACTTTTTCCTTGGGCAATTGATGGCTGCCTGATTTGCCGCTGGACTGTGTCCCGAACTTGAAATTCTGACAAAAAAACTAATCAAACCATGTACCTTTTGTAATCGCGATGTATGCACGACTTGGCCACCCTCGGTCGAAACACGGCGAACCATATCCCGTGGAAAACGCACAAATGCCCTACACTGCCGCTTGTGTATGCTGGTAAGTGCAATACCAATGCCAATACCACGAAGTTCACGCTTACAGCTGCAGAATCCAGCTCAAACAGCCCTTTTCTCAACCCGTGGCAAACACCACCAACAGACCACCATGCACCCGAACAACGACACACAGATCGGATGTAGGACCCAAGTGCCTTTAGCCTGCGCCAGCAAGCCTGTCATGAACGGCGCAACCGCTCCACCCGAGCTTCCAGCGCTCGAGATCAACCCTATACTGCTCATTTGGATGCTCCGCGGCAGGCTGTGGCTAAATATAGACTGTGCGCAAGGATACACAGGTCCAAGCAATAGCCGAAGAAGCGATACGAAAACTGCATTGGAAATTACATTCGGGACGAGCCAGACAAGTATCTGCAGTGCAGTAGTCCCAGCGACAAGGCCATACACAGAGACCTTATCTCCGATGTGAGACGTGAGATGTGTGAGTACAAAGCGACCGATGGTGATCCCAGCCTAGGATACAGTTAGAATAACTATGAAAAACAATCAACAAGATAGGAAAAGAAAACATACCCAGAATCCAGCCGTAACATATCCCACCTTCCCAGGATCTCCACCTCTATAACTGATCAAGAAACTGATTACCCAGCCCGAAATACTGACCTCTGCACCTTGGTACGCAAATATGAAAAGAGCACCTAGAATCGTGACCCGATTTCGCAACGCCCTCTTCAGCATTGCGACTTTACTCTCTCTGGTCGTCGCTCCATATGCAGATCTCTCAAGAAGCGTACTCGGCGCCTCCTTCTCGTAATTCCCAAACGCCCATCCGGCAAATGGTAGTATCAAAACCCGTACAGCAACAATGATGAGATAAAACCTGCTCCAGACGATATCTTTCGACACAAGAGCAGTAGCAGCAATCGGCGCAATTGTACCTCCCAGGCCATAACTACCATGACTTGCTCCAAGAATCACAGTTGAATTGGCAAGATTTGCACAGAACACGTTGTTCAAGGCAAGGTTGATCGCGGCGCCAGCACCGAGGAGGAAGTAGCTAGCAACGACGACAGCAAATGGTGGCCGCACACCAATGAGTATATATCCCGCGATAATCATCAGTTCAGACAGCATCAGCGTCTTTGCGCGGCCCAAGCGCTGATGCAGCGCATCAATGAAGAATGCGGCTGCGATGAAACCAGCTGCGTTGGTTACGAAAATCAACGACACGATAGCATACCCGATGTCATAACTCTTCTCCATATATGGAATCAGTGCACCGGGCGCTAACCATACAGATCAGCTCCTGCCATCTTCTATGCGCAAGACTTCAGACAATGACAATGACAATGATAACGTACCACTATCCGTCAGGCCATTGCCGAAATAGATTGCACACGTACAAAACACGCGCCAGCGATTCATCGGCGGATTAGAGAAGCTTTGAATCTGTTCGACGACATTGCGTACGTTTGGTGAACATGGGCGGCCAGATTCGAGTTCGTTAGGGGTGTGGGAACTGGAGACTGGGGTGACTCGTGAGCCGTTGGATTCTGTGCGCCCAGTGATAGCGTTGAGTTTGATGGTGTCGGAAGGAATGGGGGAGATTTGCTTCGTGGTGGCGGGCACGCTCAAAGCGAGCGGGGCGCCTTCGAGAGTTTGGAGCTTGGGATATGATGAGGGGACAACATCGATATGTGCTCCTATGGAGTTAGATGACATGATGGTGAGATCCTGTATGTTTTATCAATATGGGCAAACCAAAGCAATAATGGAGAACTAAAAGGACAAATGGATTTTGTAGAAATATTGAGGAGAGCAAAGATTTGACCGTGGAAGACGATAATAAAGACTAATAGTGCTGACGTGAGTCAATGATAAGACTGTACCACGATGTCATAAATCCACAACGATAAACTCACGCATAAACATCTTGAGATGTGTCGTCTGCATCATCTGCCATGTGGTGGAGAGAATTACCATTTTTAGCAATGCTTCCGAAAGACGCTGAAGGCTGCCGCTGTCAGTGCCCAGTCAAGTACAGACGAAAGGTTTTGTAGTATCCGACATCGTGCCGAATTACCCGTTCGGAGGGGTCACACAGGACTGGGCGAAAGGAGTTAAGAGGTTCGAGTCGCTATTTAAGCGTACAATGCGGAAGACTATCCTACGATTCGTTGTATATGTGCGCTTAATCTGTGCGTGCAAATCATCAACACGACCAAACACCGACCATGCCGTCTCTGCGACCCTCAACCATGTACCCTTCCTTGATGCGGACCTGCTCGATGACAGCAAGGTGTCCGGCAACGTCAGTTTCGGAGACACCAGGGCCACAGTTCCACTGCCGGCTGTCGGTCTTGTCGTAAACCTTGACCACATCTTCACCTGCTGCAGAAACGATCTGTTTCGCGTCGAACGCCATGCCGGTGATAGGATTGTCGTATGCATACGCATCGAATATCGATCCAGTTCGGAGGTCCCATATCTATTGTCGCTGGTAAGAGGCCATAGATACCAAAGGGCAAAGAAACTTACTCTGATACTTCGATCATTGCTGCCAGTCACCATATGAACGTCATCAAATTGCAGAGCAGTGATAGGGCCAGTGTGTCCAACAAGGCTTCGATGTACCTGCCCACTGCGCAGGTCCCAAAGTCTGACGATGCCATCCGCTGTTCCACACGCCAGTGCGGCATCAAAGCACTGCAAAGCACCAACGAAGTCAGCTGACGAATCAGACTGCCTTCCCGTTGGCCGCCACTGGCCTTCACTTGAACCCATCGTCGTCGCAGCCTGCGCCGCCGCCCATAGCACATCGAGTGTCTGAACGCATCTGCCTTTCACTAAATCCCACTGTCGCAAGGTCTTGTCTGATGATCCAGAGACCAACATGTCGCCCCTCAGGTACAAAGCTGTGACTTCAGCCACATGTCCTTCTAGCGAGAAGAGCGGACAGTCTTGCATACTCGTCGGGGGAGGCGGGGGCGGTTCATCTTCTGGATTCTCGAATACTAGTCCATCATCCTCATCTTGATTGCCATCTTTACTCGTTCCTGATTCCATCGGTGCATAGTCTGCTCGGCTGAGATCCCACAATCGTATAGAGGCATCCATCGATCCAGTTGCGACAATGTTCTCCTCTACTTGTAGACACCTGACCGACGAGAGATGACCTTCCAGCATGCCCATGCACCGTCCCGCATTTAGGTCCCACACTCTGACGGTGTCGTCCATTGAAGCTGTGACCATGGTGCCGAACGGGGCGTCAAAATCCAGGGCTGTAATCAGATCATTATGCGCTTGCATATCCTTGATCTTTGATCCGGACTCAAGGTGTTCATGTAGTATCATTGTCGATACTCGCCGCGGTACATGTCGTTTTTTCTTGGGTTTCGGAGTCGTTTCTGGTAGTTTCTGGTAGATAGACTGTGACATGAATTCCCCCGATGTTGTGGGCATATCACCCCCAGCACTGGAACCTGGTGACTTCTGAGCCAAAGCAGCGGCGTCATCCATCTCCTCTTGCATGTCCTCGATACGATTATCCACGTCGTTCAGGTCATGCTCTAGCTCTATCTCATCTTGCTCCAATCCTGCGAGTCGATCTAGAACGATTTTCCGCATCGTGTTGAGATTTGAAATCTTGTTGTCGATTTCTCTGATCTCGGTGGCGCACATGCTTTTCCGAACCTCCAGCATTTCGAGGCGATGGCTCAAACTGGTCTTCTCATTACGCAGTCGTGAAATGGGCTGGCCATCGTCCAGCTGCTCCCTCGAGCCTTCAAGAAGTTTCCGCCCGCGAGAGTTATGTCTTCCATGCCGAACTTTTGGCGATTCCGGATCTTCTGGCAGTGTCGCTTGGAAGCCTTGGAAGAGAGAGTATGCGTTGTGGTCTTGGGGGATGTTGGAGAGAAGAGCATCAGGTAGAGACGATATAGCTCGTTGTTGTATCTCCGATGGGATGAACTTCGATCGAGCCAGGTCACGAGGAGTAGTCTGAGCGAAAGAGAAGACAGAGCGTTGTATCAGAGGCCGGCGAAGCTCACGATGGACGTCGGTCAGGGTATTATGGAAGCTTCCTTCGGGACCGCCCATCAGATGTCCTGCAGTCGCAGTAACTTTGCGACCGAAAGTTTCGATTTGGCGGGTCTAGATTATGTTAGGAAAGTGTCGTATGGCAGAAAGAAGAAGTATCTTACGTTGACGCCATTGAATAGACCTGGATCGTCATCTTCCGGAGGAATGTATTGATCTCTTGACGAGCCAGATCGACCCTCCGGACTGGCCATCCGAGAGGTTATGAATGCAACGAGCGGTGATAGAAAAGAAGACTACGGAGGTGTCATAGTATTATGCTCGGAATGCTGCAGGATCTGTGGCCTATCACTGCGCGTACGAAAGATTGTCGCGTGAAGATGAATGCGGAGGATGTTGATGTCGTCTTCAACTGTGCTCGACTGATGCTTGCCCCGAAGCTAGTGCCTCGTGCGCAAGCTGTCCCGCAGCCCAGACCAGGGAGTGCAGCTACCGAATCCTTGGGATCCGATCCATCTCACTCCCATTTCTTCGTCCCGCAATATAGTCCAGTGGTCACTACAGGACCGACGTCGGAGTTCGCCATACTACTTCGCATCCATCGTGAGTCGGCGTTCGCTGACTTATATAAGACTTAAAGCCCCACTCCGACCCTCAATGTCTGTCAGACGCACCGCCTTCTCACTGACAACAGTATCGCAAACATGGATGCCGCCATAGATCAATTCGACATGTCAGACGCTGCGCGAGCTCTTGATATTGACAACATTCGTTTCCAACTGATGTAAGTACCGCGTATCATAGTCTACTACTCGTCCATTAACAACTATAGTCGACTTGAAGATACCATCACTTTCCACCTCATTGAGCGCGTACAATTCCCTCTGAACCGTACTATTTATGAACCTGGTGGTATCAAGATACCGGACAGCGACCTGTCGCTCATGGACTGGATTTTGAGAGGCCAAGAGCAACTCCATTCAATTGTGCGCCGCTACGAATCGCCAGACGAATACCCGTTCTTCCCCAACGATCTCCAAAAGCCCATCCTACAGCCTGTCAACTACCCCGAAATTCTACATCCGAATAATGTGAACGTCAATCCGCAAATTAAGGAATCCTACATCAAGGATGTTCTACCTGCGGCTTGTGAGCATCGTCTAGAAAGAGGCGAGACGAAAGAGAACTTCGGGTCTACTGCTGTCTGCGATGTAGCATGCTTACAAGCTCTGTCGCGCCGTATACACTTCGGGAAATTCGTGGCCGAATCCAAATTTCGTTCTGAAACAGAGAAATTTGTGAAGCTCATCAAGGCGGAAGACCGCGAAGGCATAGACATCGCCATCACCAAACCGGCCGTCGAGGTGAAAGTACTAGAACGATTGAGGCTGAAAGCAAAGACCTATGGCACAGACCCAGACAATCAATTAAGACCCAGCAAGATAAATGTCGATGCTGTCGTTGCTATGTATAAGGTCAGATTCTCTTGCCCCAAATATGAGTACATCTCTTTGACAGCGTATAGGACCATGTTATTCCTTTGACAAAAGAGGTAGAAGTCGAGTATATGATGCAAAGACTGAAAGATACAGAGTGGGAATGACCAAAGGTCCATTTCGCATCGTCTCCCACAAGTCATTGAATGGTAACCAGCAATTCGGGCCTGAATGGGCAATAGCGACTTCTCAAAAGACCATGTTATCACCAGAATTGATCCACACTCCACAGCACTATCGTTATACGCGCAGCTCACCCTGACCATCTTCCTCACGTTTGATGGCACTTTCATTTATGGTGGTGCGAAGTGTATCCGACTTTCATCAGACAGAAGAGCTGTTGTAGTCGCAGGTATAAAGTGGTCGGACTCCATTATTGTGGACCACGTTGAGGTTTCTTGCACGCCCCATTGTCTCGACACTACCATGATAAATACCGTTCGAAGCCATATAGTTCGAGTCTCAAATGCTCGGTCCAGCTGAACATTTGTTACCATGCGAGAAATTATTCTTTGAGACCATCCAACTAATAAAAGAACAATCTGGTCAAAGGTTTGTTTCATTTACCAGTACGTAGGTGAGTTGATACCACATCGAGCGACATAGTCTCCATGCAAGCAACTGCCAGTCTCGGATCATTGAACGAACTGACTAGCAGTGGCTCTATGAGGGCTCGGAAAGAAGACAAAGGCAAGTGGAAACTATCGCTGCTAAAGAGAAAGATCCATGATTCGTAAGGATGTTGACTAGTTCCGCTCCAGCATTTGCGCCTGCGATACTTCCACGGCGACCCAGCAGCGTCACAAGAACGAGGAGCCTGACCGTGATCATCGTGACGCCCGCTGGTACGGTTGAGGCCGAAAACTTGGTAGGAGACTACACATCTCCTCGATGCAATGATTGCAAAAAACTACTGACTAGTAGTGATAGTTATGGCAGAAACCACTTTCGACTTCTTCGGACGACTTGAGTTTCAGCCTCCACTCACTCGTCTGTAGACACCGTTACCCACAAGGGAGTGCGTGCCTAGCGCATAGGATTGATTTCAAGATTTGTGTAAAGAGCTTTACATGAGTACATGAGTATGTTCGCGCTGCATTAGCCAATATATGCCCAACAGGCTTCACGGCCACGATTTCTAATTATAGATTCCATGACAACTGTCTTACTGGGTATTTCATGCTTTCAATGTTGAAACGATCGGCCGAAAGCGTTCGGCACTATCACAAACTGCTATGAGACCTCTATATTACAAACAAAGCAATAACCCTTCCATAAACTGGCTTACGTTGCGCTTCTTACATCAATTGATCCAATTTTGAATGCTATCGATACCATCTCCTTATCTTGGATGAAACGCATATGCACGTGACCTGAGATATGTAACAAAACCTCGACACGTCCCCAAAAACATACTCATCAGGCGGGAACTTGTCAACGATAGTTCATCATGAATTCAATCCAAAAGCTTCGGTACCACATAAAGGACCTCCTTTACAATCCTACGCACACGGAATGGCTCTTCCCTGTGCTGTTCATACTCGACGCCATGCTCTGCATGCTGGTTATCAAGAATGTGCCTTGTAAGCCGACCCAAGGCTCAAGGCTTAGCCAATGTGAAGATCGGACCTTAGAAATTCTGACTGATCAGTAGACACCGAAATTGACTGGTCGTCTTACATGCAACAAGTGCGTCAATACATTGCGGGCGAACGCGACTATGAATTCATTAAAGGCGATACCGGACCACTGGTATACCCTGGCTTGCACGTTTATGTGTATCGGGTACTTTTCGAATTGACTGATGAAGGGAAGGATGTGAGGCGGGCACAGTGGATTTTCATGGGTGTTTATTTGGCGGGACTAGGGCTCGCAGGGGATGTTTATCGAAGGGCGAAGGTACGTGATGAAAGCAATTGCATACGACCACGGGAGATATAGGAGAAAGGATGGTTTGGGGTCTCACACGACGCGTGCTGATGAAATGTAGGTCCCACCATGGGTGCTTCCCTTGCTTGTACTGTCAAAGAGGCTGCATAGCATTTTTTTGCTGCGGATGTTCAATGACTGCTTTGCGGTCTTGTTCCTCTTTGCTGCTATCAATTTATACCAGAGACGCCAGTGGACTACTGGTACGCTGCTGTTCTCCTGTGCACTGGGGGTCAAGATGAGTGTGCTGCTTATGTTGCCGACGCTCGGGCTTGTCCTACTCATGGCTATGGGTCGCGAACGGCTTATGACACAGCTTATGCTTATTGGACAGATGCAGGTATGTGTCAAAAGCTCGAACATAGCTCATTGTGCATCTACGGGCTGAAGTATTAACATCCAACCAGCTTCTGTTTGGCTACCAGTTCCTCTCCACCGACGCCCGTTCCTATTTCACACGTGCCTTCGACCTATCGCGCGTCTTCATGTACAAATGGACCGTAAACTGGCGTTTCGTCCCCGAGTCTACCTTTCTCTCGCGCCCCTTCGCCATTGGTTTACTGGCGGCCCATCTCACCGTTCTCGCTGTCTTCGCATTCGTCCGCTGGATCCGCCCTTCTGGCCGCTCATTATTTGACTTCCTCCAAGCGTCCTGGGCAATGCCAGCCGGTCCGCACGACCAACAGAAGATCTACCGGCGCCTTAGCCCAGAATTTATTGCAACAAGTCTCATGACTGCGAATGCGGTAGGTATGTTATTCGCGCGGAGCCTGCACTATCAGTTCTATTCGTGGACTGCATGGTGTACGCCATTGTTGCTATGGAAATCGGGAATGCATCCTGTGCTAGGATATATGGTTTGGTCGGCACAGGAGTGGGCATGGAACGTGTATCCGAGCACGAATATGAGTTCGGCGATAGTGGTGGCCAGTCTCGGAGTTCAAATTGGTGGTGTGTGGTGGGGAACCAGGAAGGAATTTGAGGGCGTGGATGCGTATGATACGCCGACAGGGGAAGGGGTGAAAAGGCAGCCGCGAGGTGAGCCAAAGGTTTTAGATGTTACGCACGAGCATACAGAGTAGAGTGTGCTTTGTGTGGGTATATACTTTTATAGTGAGCATGGTCGTGATATGTCAATGCGGTAAGGACTCTTAGCAATTCCGAATCATTTCAGTCCTCTTCATCGCTACTCGGCATCTTGCCGGCTCTGCTATCCTCCTCGTCACTCTCCTCTTCCTCTTCCCTACCAACAAACTCCTTCGGCCAGTACGGCATCTTCATCCAGCCCTTCTGCTCTCGCACCACATTCACGATCTCGCCTGATATTTTGTTGTCGCGCTCGCGCTCGGTCGTGTCCACCACCACGTAGCCACCTCGTTTGATCCAAATTAGGTTTCTAAACTTGGAAGGTAGCTCGACGAGGATTGGAGTCGTGGAGGCAGGGACAGTGACGCTGTAGAGATTGTTCCCTGTCGCTTTGATAACACGCGCGATCTTGTGGTCTTCAGCCAGAGAGTCTGGTGGAGACGCGGTGATCTCCGCGGTCTTTTGGAGAAGGTGTTTAGGTCGCGGCATTATGTTATTCAGCTAGTTTGGCTGGTGGTTCTAGGGTCGTTGGTGTATTTTCCAATCTGCGGGCAATTGTAAGGAGAACCAAGTCTTGTACTGGTGTAAAATAGGTACCTAACCGAGAAATTTTATGTATGCCTCAGGCAAAAACGTGCTTCTCTTTATACTGCAAAGCACCATTGTCTTGTATACTCGGTCTCTCTGACCTACGAAACATTCGAAGAGGAGGAAACGTCATAAGCAATGATCAAGGTACCACGTATGTGACTTCTGATTACAATTACCAGAATACAGGGTGATGGTGTCGCGAAGTCTCGTACACGGCTCCTTATCTCAGCCTCTTATGACACATGTTGACCATGGCATACGATCAGTCTCCTCAGCTTTCTGTGCTATCGTCGAATGAGGTAGTATAGGTCTCATCACACTTGCGATACTCAACAAGACTTTCAAGTATCTTCGTCGAGTGCTTACTGTAGCACAGCTCCTGGACAAGGTTCGCTGGATACTAGATTTCGATGGACCGATCGATGGATGCTCGATCAAACGTATCAGTTCATATGGCAGTAAGACAGCGGGCTTTAGGGCTTTAGGACCGAGACGCATAGTATTGAACGCTATTCTTGAGCAAGGCAGTAAAATGCTGCACATCGAAGACATGTCTACCTCGTATGACAGATGAAAAATGATACCTTATTGCAGAAGTGAAAGCATGCCCTTTTGTAGCCAAGCCATCGCCTCCTGTTAGTGAAGGTATATCATAGTGTTCTATCCTCGTCTTCTCCATTGCAGTAGCCTTAGTGTGTATGGATGAAAGCAGACTTCCACACAGTCCACTCGAGAGATTTTCAAGCCCTAGGTATATACGCGTTCAATTGCTTATAGTGGAGCCTGGAAGACAATGACAACGTGTGAGCGATGTACAAGGGTGAGGCGTCGTAAATCACAGTATCCATGCTAGCACGTCCACGTCAACAACAAGCTATACCTATTACGGCCGGACATCAACAGACGGCCCAGCCTCCGCAATTTCGTAACCCCTACCGAGCACTACTCCACGTCTCCTTCCGTATTGAACCTGCCAAACGCTTCAACCAAACCTGCAAACTCGCCCTACCTTATCGCATCTCCCCTCGCGCCTCACCGCCATGTCTCGCCACGGTGGGCACCACAATAAAGGCAATTTCGGCCTCGAGGCCCTTGGTATCGGGAGTGCAGTGGGCGTCATCGCCGGGACCTACAAGTTCGGCGAATTCCTTCACAATGCGAAGAAGCTCCAAGAAGTGCACCTCGAAAACCAGGCTTTTGTATCCGTCGCCCAGCGCGCCTCGCTCGACCTGCGCGAGACTGCGCGCCTGCTCGCACATCCCAAAATCAAGCATGCGTTGAGCACGAACCCTGAGAAGAGAGCTTGGATTGAAGGCGCAATTAGGGACACGGAAAAGGGCGTCGCATTCTTGGTTAGGCATACGAAGCGCGTGGATAAAGATGTACATGGCGGGAGCTGGGGCTTTGGGATACGGAATAGGTTTCGTTGGGTGTTGGATGATCGTGATAAAGCGGTTCATGCAAGAATTGAGCTTGTGACGGCGCACCAAACGCTATTGGAGGTGATAGGGTTCTTAGGAAGCCTGGAGCCAATGGCTCGTCATGAAGAGAAAGCAGACAGGCGACAAGTGGATGTCCATGTTGAACATGACAGTCGGCGGGAGGTAGATATCGAATATGACAGGCCCCGTGAGGTTGATGTCGACTTCAACGTCAAGAAGGAGTACGAGTATAGAGATGAGAGGCCACGCTATGAATACGATGTTCACCGGGAGGTCAGAGTCGATCGTCGCGGCGGGCACAAAGACGAGGGTTACGACAGTCATGACGAATCTGATTTCCAATTCCTGCGACATGGCCTAGGTCAACCCACCGACGAGAGAAGATATGTTGACGCAGAGGTACCAGAATTTTGACTGCCTTAGATTAATAAGAGCTAATAAGGAATAGGGCAACATTGTCACCGAGAACGTGGCCCGTAACGTCACCTACCGCAGGGAATATGAAGTCCAGGAAGAACCACGCTATGCCCCTGCTAGCGAGCGTGTCAGCTACAGAAAACAATATAAAGTTCATGAGGAACCACGCTACACCCCTACAGGTGAACGATACACCTACCGCCGCGACTATGAAGCTCGCCATGATGAACCCGAAAGGGTCGAATATCGCAGGCCATATGTTGAGGATGAACCACCAAGAGAACACCGTGGGAAATGGCCGCCACCAAGCAGGTTGTAATAGGGAGTTGACCATTTCATTACATAGAAGATGCCTGCTTCTTATTTGGAAAACAATATCACAGACGACGAGACGCGTTGAATTAGCACGAATACATCTGAATTCCTCTTGTCAACGAGCTCTGAAATTTTGTTCCGGCTTCCTTATACTATCAGCCTGTACTCATAAGATCATTCCTTCTTGCTCTGTCTCCGTCGGATTACATCAACTTTCTCTCCTTAACCTCCGCGATCATTTCCACCCACATTTCCTTTCCTCCTGGTCCTGGATCCACCCCTTTCGCCTTCTCCTCAATAGTGGCCCAGTTCTGCTTTATCCAAGCAACATCCTCCCCGGCCGCGGGAATGCTAAATCCCGCTTCTACCCCGCCCACGATATCGCCTAGCATAAAAACCGCATGCAGCTAACACTCTTATTAGCACGTCTCCCCCAGATTCCCAATCACTATGCAACACAACTCACCTCCCGCTCCTCCTCCGGCACATGCGCCCCCTTGCCAGTCACCCGCTCCTCCTCCGTCGAACGCGCTAGATGAGGCGCGATTTCGGTATCCCAGAACTGGCTTATTTCTGCCGCGACGCCATTGAAATCCGCCGCTGTGCGCGAGCCGCCGTCGCGCACATGTGCGAAGATGTAGTTTGTGCGTCTTGGCTTGCCGCCTACGTATGTGGGTGGCTCGATGGCAGGGTCTTGGTATTCGAACTTGACGTTCACGAAGTGGCGCGGGGCTGTGAAGCGCTCCGAGTGCGTGGTGGTGATGTGAGACGCGATGGCGGCGCACTGTGGTTTTGAGAGAGGAGTGGAGTGGTGGATGATGTAGAATGGCATCTTGGGGTGGGAGTAGGTTCCAGGTGAGAAAAGGGCAAGGGATGGGTCCAAGGGAATAAAGCGCTGCGATAAAGGTTGAGAATGAAGATAGGTCCCCGGACATATGGACGGCAGCTTAGACGTATATATAATCTTCGATTAGGCTTTTGACTCTGGAGCTCCCGATCGCATAAACCATCAGTAATGCTAGTAGCTGTGGGTTATAACCCCGCATCTTGTCTCGAACTAAGCAGTCCTACCGGCAACTCGGTGGACACAGTGCGGTGCGACCCAGTGCATCATAAGGGGGGGGGGGCATGCATCATGGGTGTATTTGGCCGTGATTACTATACTTGGGCTATGCCGAGTAACTAATCAAACTACAGTCGCAGGACCGAGCTCTTGCTCATTATGCCATCGAAAAGACACACATTGTCTACCGGTACGTACTGCTTGGTAACCACTTTGATGACTTCCTGTGCAATAAGACCTCCTGCAAGAGACGAAATGTTGTGGAGCTCCGAGCCACCGGCACGAACACTATCGTAAGATTAGTAATACTCGACTTTAGTGTATGCTAAGGACTTACAGTTCGCGTACGTATTGCTCGATCTTGCCTTTAGCAACGGTTTGTTCTGATGCTGACATAGCTATACCAGACTGTTGTATCAGATCGTCGGTGATGGCATATGCCATACTTGCCATCATCTCTACGTCGCTCTCTGTATTGTTTTCGCCGGGGACTACCGAGGCACTACCAAGACCACCAGTTGTGTGAGATGATATGAATGAATCATAAGCAAGAAATGCAATGTACAGGAGTACGAGAGAGTCAGGATCAGTTAGTGATAAAGCCGCGAACTTGGCACGATCTCCCCATGCTGGCATTTGTCCCGGCATCATAATATGAAATGGCCGCCCACGCACCAATTTGATGTGAGCTGCCCCTTTGCAAAAGGCTTCGATTTCGCTATCCTCGATTTGTGAAGTTCGACCAAGTTGCTTCTCGATGGCGCGGACGTTCTCCGTGACTTCACCGATATCATGCCGCGCTTTAGTCTTATATGTGTTCTGGAGCTCGATGTAATCTTTGGACTGTGCCTTCATATCTGGTACAGAGCCTGGTAGAGGTAGTGCTGAGTGAGTCTTGTGGAAGGTGGATATGGCGTGCGCTATTATCCAGAACGATGCAGACTGGGTAGTGAGATTCTGGCACTCCGCAGCCTCGAACACCTCCCTAACGCCACTGCCTAGAGATGGTGGGTTTAAAGACTTCAAGACCGCAGCAACAGCCTCGTCGTAGTTTTCCTCGCCCCCTTCCGGTGTGTTGGTACGTGCTCCCTTGGCGACGGACTCTCTGAACGCAGTCTTGTCTTTATAATTGCCAGGTGCCTGTCCGTCGTGTTCAGCTTTCCAGAGGTCGAGATAGTGGAGAAGCAGTAGCACATAAGGTACATGCCCATGGTCATGCTCATTCATCTGTTCTAGGCCTGTCGTCTTTCGTCTCGCCAGATCTAATAGCGAAGGCCATGGGGTAAGTAGGCGAAGGTCTTGTGTTGATAACGGATCAGGATGTGTGTCGACAATGGGAAATGAAGGTGACAGATGAACGGAAAATTGTGCATAAAAACCTACACAGTGTATGTAGAAGATGGGAGTTCCTGTAGTAGACGCATGTGATGATATTTGAGCAAGGATCTCGGCTTTTACGGGAGATGTGACCATGATGAGCGTGTATGGCTTCAAAGCTAATTGATTGGAGAGGAACGACTCTATATGCTAGCTGCTCGTCAGCACTCCTCTGCTACAAGTTGCGTTGGACAAACATCTGTTATGAAGTCCCCTTGGACATCTGGATTCAGTTCCTTGAGCAGATTGCACGTATGCTCTGCTCGATAACCGCCCAGATGCTGCTCCTCGAGAAAGAAGTTCACACCCAAATCAGCTTCAGTGATTATGCCGGAGTCGAGAATCGTGAAATGACCAACACCTTGACCAGTCAACAATGCGTCTGCCAGATGCCTATCCGGAAGGATCACTGACCTGGCAATACTAGATTCTTTAATGTTTCTATTCCAACTACACCAGGGCCAGAGTTTATGAGAAGAAGTCGTGATTCTTCGAGAGCAGCCTGACCGCTGGCAGCCCACAGTCGTAGCTGGCGGTCATATCTGCGTTCATCAGCGATAACGAGGCGGCGAATGCATTTCGGAGCTCACTTCTTCTCCTTGGACGTGGGCCCGTGGAGTATTGGCGGCGTGGGACTTTCCATATCCTGCGGAATCACCAAGGCCCTAGTTTCGTGTCGGCCAGGTCGAAGAGAAGATCCGAAGTTACATTCTTGAGAAGACGTAGGCAACGCTCCGACGAACGACCAGAGAACTGCCGGCAGATTCATACACCGACATTTTGACCGCCTTACTTCTGCCTTAGGCCGCCATAGAACATCACGCCCCTCCCTCGCCTGAACAATATCATAATACTGCGGGGCAGCCATCGTGATCCTGCATGCGCCGGGACACGCCCTGGCGGACAGTTCCAGCGGTGGGAACTATCAACGGTTTCCGACTTTGAGGATCCTTCTCCGCGCGCAATCATTGTCCGTCAGTTCCGGAGGAGAATCTTCGTTGCAACGGCCTACGTCGCAGTATCACAATTCGTCCTCCCAAGGTTGTTCAGCTCTGAGTCAGTCTATCTCACCCGAACGGCCAGTGAGAAAGACCAGGACTTGTCTCACAAGGCCTATAAAAGAGCCCCTCCGCTCCTGTGCCATTAATGCACCTATCGTCAAGTCTGTTCCTCTGCATATCTTCAACCAAATCAACCGCAAGAGTGACCTTGCACTGCTCCTCCATTCGACCAATTACACTTCATTGTACGTCACGTACATTTCCATCTCAAGTCTTCGTCCGGACCATCTCGTCCAAAATGGCAGATACAGTCGAACAGGCCAAACGTAAGGCCGCAGAGCAAGCGGTGAAAGAGCACTTCGACCCTGAAGCAAGATACGTTGGCATCGGAAGCGGAACGACCATACTATACGTGGTGGACGCGATCAAAGCAGCATCCACCAACCAAAATATCAAGTTTGTTCCAACTGGCTATCAATCAAAGCAAGCTGTTCTCGCCGCTGGACTCACACCAATTGATTTCGACTCGTTGCCTACTAATCAGGTTCTGGACGTGGCATTCGATGGAGCAGATGAGGTCGACGAGGACTTGAACTGTGTCAAAGGAGGTGGAGCCTGTCTGTTTCAAGAAAAGCTGGTAGCGGAGCGAGCTAAAAAGTTTGTGTGTGTCGCTGGTACGTATATCATTTTATCTGCTTTCAGAAATATTCGAATTAACCTAATGTTCTTGCAGACTATAGGAAGGATCAGTCACGGCTATTAACAAAGTGGCCTGCGATCCCGATTGAGGTCGCTCCCCTCGCAAGGTACACTGTCATTGCAGCTCTCAAAGCTCTCGGCAGTTCCAATCCGGTCGTACGGGATGACTACATGGCAAAAGCTGGACCGATTAGGACCGAACAATACTTCTTCATCATCGACGCTCCATTTCCCACTCTATTGACTACAGGTGACGCCGCGAAAGACCCAAATGGAGGAGACGGTACTGATGGCAAATGGGAAGTCGGGAAGCTCAGCCGCGCCATCAAGAAAATTACTGGCGTACTAGAAGTCGGCTTATTCTGCGGCATGGATGGTGTGGAAGCCACTAGGGCTGGTTTGACCGGCGGACAGAAGCCAGTCGCAGTTTACTTTGGTTTGCAAGATGGAAGTGTCAAGGTCCGAACGACGAGGAAAGACGAAGCTGCATAGGTAGATCATAATCTCCTCTGATGGCAAGAAACTCCTCGGCAAAAAAGCTTTAATGCTCAAAATGGCTGCGATCAGCTTTCTAGAGCATCCCTTCCATGATTCGCTTGGACGATAGCCATGAGCTTATCGAAAGCGTTTTCATCCTTCTGTTGCTGATCATCGTCCTGTGGCCTCTCCCAATAATCCACAGGCATACTACCATACTTCGTATCCCAGCAATAGTATACCAAATGTTCTTTACTCGTAATATTATCCTGCGGAGTCTTATTTTCATCTGAGCTCTGCTCAATCACAATTTGGAAGCTTCGCAACTTTTTAGGAGCAGCTTTTGCTATAGCATCCAGAAATTCTGCCCAAGTTGGAGACTCTTCCGTATCATACCCATGCGGCTCACTACCACTGTTGATCAACTTGACTGTTTCTAAAACCTCCGACTGCGCGCATATCAGGTCCCTCAGCTCAGGACACAGCAAGACGTACTTCAGGGTCAGATGTCGAAGTTTCGGCATGATGAACGGTTGAACTTTGAACTCTGCAAACCACCTTTCGCTGTTAGACTTTAGCCCCAAAGGTGCCTCGTTACAGCTCTCAATCTCTAGCGTCTCGATATTTATTAGATGATCGAATAGATATCGTCCATACGCTTCCGTGGTGCTGACCCAGCCAACACACGTATCCAGATTCCATCCCGCTCCGTTCTCCGCACCACGCAATGTGAATGTGAAACTTTTCAGTCCACTCAGCATTTTCTGGAAAGCAGGCGTATTCCAAGTGGACACTAGTTTTGGCACATGTTCGCGAATTTCAAGATGTCGGATCGTATCAAACCCTGCAACGAGCTCATAGGTTCGCGCCATGAGTCTTCGCCATGCATGAATACGCTCGTCTTCAATGACTGCAGTGTCGGATTCTACGAGGTCGAAGAGATAGAATGCAGTCCGCATCTCCGCTTCGGTCCAGGTCGGTACCTCGATGATTAGGCTATCAATACCTGGTAGAAGCGACGTATTGGACAGAACCTGCTCCACAGACTCGGGGATGACGGCGTCGAGTACACTCTGATCGTCCGCGGGGTAGTTTGACTCCAGATCAACCCATTCTTGGGGGCCGGGCGCGTTGAATTTAAGATGGATGGATTTGATATGCGAGGCATAGGGGCCTTGGATGAAATCGTTTACGGCCTTCCCACTTTCCTCTGTGTTTTTCAGGGGGACCTTCGCGAATATGAAGGGGACGAGTAGAGACCGTAGGGCTTTACAGGTACTGCTCAAATTGATATGATCTTGGAAGGAGAGGAGTTCGACAATCGAGAGCTGCAGCTCGGGAGTGATGGTAACCAGTGTTGGGGGCATCGTTCTGTGTCAGACTTGTGTTGTCGATACATGGCACTGGTATTCTAGTAGTGGGGGGTTGACATCCTTATGCAGAATGAGCTACTCTGGGCCTTGATGGCATAGGCAGCATCTGCAAAGCGCGACGCGAATTTCAGCCAATGACAGCTACGTATTTGATGGAACTTTGCGTGTAATATTAGTACCGAGGTAAGGCTTAGTCTGTCATGATAAGCGCAGGCAGCAACCTGACCACGAGCGAACGCTAAAACGTGAACATCTTCTTGTCGGCACGGCTCATCCTGCAGCAGACATCAAAACAAGATTGTCAGTCACCGCTGAACATTATGCCTAGGCGTTCACGAACTAGTTCCTTGTACAGTCAAGGCGCAGACATGAAGTAGAAAGGGGGAGCCGTTTGAAGTCACCCTAACGATACATAGTCTTCCTCGTTGCATCTAGAATATTCAGAGGAATATCAACGGAGTCTGATCAGAACAGGACGCTACGTAAATATCTCGGAGTCCTCTGGACCTGACGTGAAAATATTGGGAGTCTCATATGTTGTTTTAGCCCACAGGAAAACTGTAAAAGCACGGTACCATCAAACATTAGATTCAAAATACGGAAGTCTATTGTCCGGCATGGGCAACGAGATGCCCAGAAAGCCTCGACGAAGAACCGCTCTGCAAGAGGTAAGCCAGTTTCAATGGAGAGTAGTATTAGAGACAGTATTTCAAGTGGCTGCTGAAGCTGATGCATTGGGCTGGCATTGTGGCTCAAGCAAGAGGCCCATCAACGAAATTATTGTGAAAACTCCGCTGCAAGCAAAGTCTGGATCATTTTAGGTCATCACGCGAGACGGAAAGACTGCTCTAATGAGCGCTTGGACTATTACTTGATGCCGGAACTGACTAGAACGCACTGAATCACTTGACTGCTGTCTCTATCGCTTGTTCAGATGGTAGTTACCAGTAGCTTTTTCAGACAGGTAATGTGGTCAATGTTCATCGAAACCCGCCAGGATGGCTCCTCATACAGGCATACAGACAATGCGAAGATAGTCCTATGAACCAACGTGTTTTCAACTGCCATATCTGATTTTGCTGGAGACAAGGTGGTATAGATAAAGTAAATGGGGACCGGAAAGAGCAATGACGGAAGGAAAAATTGGGACGCAAAGAGTAAAGCCAGCTTGGTACGTACCAGAAAGGAGATATGGTCTCAACCAGACTTCGTATAATCGAAACTTCAGTGCTATCTCGCCTCAAAGTTCTTATCCAGCCAACTCAAGACTTTGGAAACCGAGAAAATTCCAAAGACGTCTTCTGAGGATGATTGAAGGCAATTGCATACACTTCTTAATTCTCCCACCCAACACTTATGTCTTATTTATGCTCGTGTCAGAGAGGATATCCACATACGTATGACTGCCATTGATCTCATTTGTATTCATGGAAGAGGCCCCACCATACAGACCCAGCCAACTTCAGAGCATCTTTCACAAATCGGTCTAACATGTAGACCCATGGTCAGGCTCTACTTCGTTGAGCCACCCTCTGGTTGACCATAGGTGTACCATGAGAGTTACGGCTACTTCGTCAACTATTTTATACCACTTCAATGCCATGGAAGGATAACCTACGCCACAATTCCCTGCGCAAGCTGTATCGCCGCCCCAGTAAGCTCTTTCGGTAACTCAGAACGATAGCCGCCGTTGAGATACACTTCCTCGAAATGCAGATCGATGATAGCAATGGTGCGAAGCTCGCTTATAGAGAGCGCACTCTCGACTGCCTTTGACGCTGGAACCTTTCGATCGAAGCGGAATGTCATGAACGCCTCCTGGATCGTGCTGTGGCGACCATATCCAGTCTTGATGATATTGTAACCCACGAAGTCGGACTCGCTGATCCAGCTATCTATGTCGTTTGGTATAAGTATGTAGACATTCGCGAGAGCACGATTGGTTACCAAATACGAGTATATAATGTAGGAGTCTGATCAGATAATTGAGTTTATGAATTCTATGCTGATCCGTCCTCAGGACATTGTTACTGAGATGGGTCGTTATGGTCGAGATATCTTGCAGGACTTGTTGCCAGCGTGGATCGTGCTTGAGGCGTTGGGAACCGGGTACTCTGTTTATGGCGTGAAGGTCTATGGCTGTGAGGATATCTCTGATGAGAGCGAGAATGGTCTTGAGCTGGATGTCTGCTGCGGCGATGGCGCTGAGGTTTGAAGTGTCAAACTCCATTCTTAAGTTGTTATTTAGATCTAAAGTTGAGGCTCTGCATGTCGGCGGTCTGTCCTATCCTAGTAGTGAAGATGCCCTGGAGTCAGGTAGTGGCACCCTGTACTCGGTGCCAGGATCACTTTGTATACCAGGCTATGAATGAATAGCATGAAGTTGCAGTCCCCTGCGTCATGGTGCTGATTTATTATTTTGCTGTTCTACGTAGGACATGTCGCTTATAGTCCAGTCTGACAGGGCGAGATGTATGTTCATCCCTTTCGAGACTTCTGTCCTACAATGAACGCTGCTTGAGATCGGTAAGCCGCATCAAGTATCCCTCGGAAATATAGTGACCTTATGAAACTATGAGAGTCTCGGCGGTATATGCATGTCATTAATATATCTAAGCTCTCGAGTGTTCCTTTGAATATCCCTTGAGAATCTAAATGATCTTTACCTAGCCTGTTAACCGTTAGCTTTGTTACTTTAAACATCACCTAAATCAGAAATGTAGTATACATACTTCACTCCTGCTCTACCGCCCATCTCTAAGCAATGGCTCCCTCTCACTACAATCTCCATCCCTATTCCTCTCCAAATCCTGTCCCCTGTGCACCCACGCGTGTACTACCATTGGATAAAACACAACTCTATTCCGTCCGTCAGCCTCTACAACATCATCTCACCCCTTCCCATCGCACCCACGCATACACTCACAGCAAGAACACCGCACTTCCCCCTGTTGTAACCACCCTTCGATACCACACGTCCCCATAATTCGCGTCCCGCGCCACACACGCATCTGTACATAACCACACCCATACCGCCGTCGCTGCCACGCTCTTGATGAGTTCTAAGTACAGCCCGGCATGGTCTCCGCCCATATACTCGCTATGAGCACCACCATGCCCGTGCAAGCTCGCCCTCCTCTGCACAAGCACAATACCCACGATCAGCCCCGCCATCAGCGTCACAAAGAGCGCTCGCGTTGCATCTTCGATGGGGATGTAATAGTTCCAGAACACAGCGCTTAGCACCGTGAAGCCCTGAGTCAAAAACACAGGGGTAGCGAGCAGAGCTTGGAAAAGTGTTGTTGTATGGGCAATATGTGTCGTGAGGGAGGGGGGTGTGGTGGGCATCATATGACAGAGTGAGGGAAGGAGGGCAGCGTGGATACGGAAGGGGAACTGTAGCTAGAAAGCTAGAGTTTGGAGAGTGAGACAGAGAATAGATCTAATGAATGGATACAGTCTGATATCTTTATTGCATAGTCAAGGTGCGTGTGTAGCTGAGTGCTTGGGATGAGTAAGATGCGGGGCGGAGTAGGTAGCTATACCTCATATTATGACACGGCACAGTGGGTTCTTCATAGCATGAGATGGAAACCGACGAAATAACAGCGTAGGTGCTTTCAACTTAGTCGAACAAGAGCCTACTATACGTAGATAACATTAGCTGTTCCACATTGTCGAAGAAAATAAAAATAAGAGTTATACAAGCTTTACATCTATAAGCTCAATTTGCTCCTGGTAAATAAAGATATAGTTTCATACTGACTGCATCTCTGAACAGATCCTCTTTGACCCTGCTTCTGTTTCTAGGTTCAGTAGACTCATATCATAAGAACTATATAAATCGTGGCAGAACTTGTACTTCTGCGGCGCTCCCAAGGTTTCTAGATGTAATCGCAGTACGATCGGTACCAGGAGGCCCTGGACGGCTAATGACCAGATTCAAGGGTGTTGACCCTTGCTGGTTGCCTCCGATTGCTACTCTAACGATAGCATTGCTCGTTTCTCGATTGTGCCTGTCATCAATAGCTTGGTATACCAACATCAGCACCTACATGTCGCTCAGTCAAAGTACGAGTTGCGCAGTCGAAGTAGCACCAGACTATATGCAAGAGCTTGGAGCCTGTCATCACTGATCAGGAAGCTTACTGGGTACGTATCATCCAAGTTACCCCTTAACAGCCTCCAGACTCTCTATGTCTAGCTGTCCAAGCTTGAGATTCGACATTGAAAGTCTGTAGTCAGGCGAATAGGTCCTGGTAGACGCGCTCGAAACACTTTGGTCATAAAATACGTTGCCAACTTATTCGAGGTATTGTTATTGCGCCTATGTTAATAGTAGTTGGAAACAATAGGTCATTCCGCATGTCATTATTCTACCTCTCTATATTTAGCCTTTCATAACGACTTTGAAAATCTAGACCTATATGAAAATGTAATAAATTTACTCCACTTAGAAATCACATCTAAAGCCGTAAATTCATGGATAATATTTTTGTAATATGTATACTATCGATGAAACTTATAATACTAAATACTAGGATCAAGGGATACTAAAAGGACTATTATTGTTCTAATTAGAGTAACTTAAAATTATTAAAACACACAATGAAAGCTTGGAAAGTGATATCTATTTTTCTTCTTATCCCTTCTACATTCAGACTCTAGAGTATATAGTACTTTCTCTTAGTAACACTCTTATTCTATCACCATAAAATAATCTTACTTTATAAAGTATGATTCCCACCTCATCCACTCCTCTGAAACAAACCCGCCAAGATTCAAACCGCGAAACCTTAAATCCGGCCTCCGTCCTCCGTCTCCACCTTTATCTTTGATCATTCTTAGCGCCGGCTCCAGATTCCGCGCGCACAACGCTAAATGCAACTCGCCCGGCCAAATCAGACCACGACTGGTTGTCACAGAGGTGTTGTGGTAGCAGAGTACGTCATCCAACATTTAGTGCCGAACGCCTATCGCCTATTGACTTTCGTCTGGGTGAGCGCTATATGTGTGTTGTGTACAGATACATACTGTACATATATAAGGTGCGCCAGTGGTTGTTGGTTGTTGCGTTTCAAAGAGAGACGAATTGAGGCTACATCCAGCGAATTACCTACGTATTGTCGTCTACCTGTATATTGCAAAGCTCCGCGCGGAAATCACTGAAACAACCCCCTGCCAAACCCCAACAAGCAAGCACGCCCAAACGCAGAAACGCACAAACACCCCAAACACAAACACAAACCGCACAAACGCCCCGCAACACAATGCCGCCATCGCCGCCGCTAACAAACACATCCACAGCCTCCCTCCTCTCAGGCCACAAAATGCCCCTCCTCGGCTACGGCGTCTACAAGACACCCGCCCAGGACACCGCAGTCGCCGTCCACCACGCCCTCTCGCACTCCTACCGCCACATCGACTGCGCCGTCGCCTACGCCAACGAAGCCGCGGCCGCCGAAGCGCTGCACAACAGCGGCATCCCGCGATCGCAGCTCTTCTTCACGTCCAAGATCCCCCCGGACAAGACGAGTTACGCGGGAGCGCGGCAGAGCGTTGCGGAGACGCTGGAGCGCACGGGGCTCGGGTATGTGGATTTGTACCTTGTGCATGCGCCGTATGGGGGGCGCGAGGGCCGGTTGGGGGCGTGGGCGGGGCTTGTGGAGGCGGTGCGGGCGGGGCAGGTGCGTAGTATTGGGGTGAGTAATTACGGGGTGCGGCATTTGGAGGAGTTGGAGGCGTATATGCGTGAGAGGGAGGCGGCGGAGGGCAGTGGTGCGGGCGGGGTGTTGAGTGTGAATCAGGTGGAGCTGCATCCCTGGCTGGGACGGCGGGAGATTGTGGAGTGGTGTCAGCGCAGAGGTGTTGTAGTGCAGGCATATGCGCCGCTGGTGCGGGCGACGAGGAACGAGGAGCCGGTGCTGGTGCGGCTAGCGGAGAGGTATGGAAAGACGCCCAGTCAGGTGCTGGTGCGATGGAGCTTGCAGAAGGGGTTTGTGCCGCTGCCAAAGAGTGTGAATAAGGAGCGAATAGAGGAAAATGCGGGCGTGTTTGGGTGGGAGATTAGTGACGAGGACATGGAGACGTTGGAGCTCGATTGCTACGAGCCGTGTGCGTGGGATCCGACAGTCATCACGGACTAGACGGGTAGATGTGATGCCATGGATGAGAGTGATTGACGGAAGCGGTCGTGTTGAGAGTGTTTTGAGGTGTTGCTATGTGGTGTGAGATATTGGACTAGATGATCGTGTCAGATCCAGACATTGTATATGTAACATGAACTCCTGATGTTCCTCCTATTTACCATCTCCTTCTCGCCACTCAGCGCCACTGCCAACTTCGGGTACTGGATCTTGCTGTTTCGTCGCTGGTTCGGCTTCACCGTCGCTCTCGTCCTCAAAAGCATCTGGGTCTGCGAGCGGCTGTCTCTCCGCATCTTTATGCACATCATGAACACCGTCATCCGCCGAGATCGAGATCCCTCTGGCACCCCAGCGTCCAGCGCGTCGCGGCCCGGTCTGTGCCTCCGGATCGGATTGGGCCTCTTCATCCTCATCAAAGTCTGCGCTCTTGCGATTGCCCACAAGCTTGCCAATCAGCCAACCCCTACTCAAATCTTCCGAGTCCACAACTCCCCCAGCACGTAGCTTCACCCTCTGTCTCGTCCAGTATACCCACGCAAAGTCGACGTAGAACGCGACCTGAATAATGCCGAAGATCCAGGATACCGGGTTGACATCGCCTTCTTTTGCGTATCGCATGATCCAGTTCAAGATGTAGAGCGCGCGGTAAGAGCCGAGCGTGACGAGGTAGAAAGAGTCGATCACCGTGGGCACAGTCGTTTGACGCAGTAGAACGAGCTGCGGGAGTATGCAGAACGCTTCGAGCTCTTCGGAGAATGTCCAGAGGATCTAATGCTGGTCAGTGGGCTTTGGTTAGTCAACGGTGGCGTTGGGCGACATACCTCAAGGATACCGTGACCCTTTGCGAATTTACTGAATATCATGTAGATAAAAGGGGCTGTTACGGCGGAGCCGATGAAGGAGTATCCGCCGAGCTTCCACGCCTTCTCACGCTCACGCGTTCGAGCAAAGACGCGCATCATGAGGAAGACGATGTAGCAAGAGGTAGTGATGTATGCGATCTTGAGGACAAAATTCCACTTGGAGTGCCAGTCGGTCAGATGGGGTTTGAAGACATCGAGATAGCGGGTACCGAAGACAACGATGTAAAGGATTTGGGTGAGGAGCGAGACGCCTGTGGAGAGTGAGCATGATTGATGAGGGAAGCAGCAAATGCGACGAGAGAGAACAACCTTCGGCGCTGCGGTTGGAATGTATCGCCCATATCAGGATGAGCTTGGAGGTTGCGTGGGTGGCATCGCCCAGGATGCGAAAGACGTTGAACTCTGGCATGTTGGGGACTGGTTGGGATGCAAGTGAAGCAGGGGACTAGTGATCCATATGACGAAGAGGGGAGCCGGTGTATGGCGTAAGAAAGGATATAGGTTGTACAACAGAATTCGTCTCGCTACAGAAGTAGTAGACAGGAAGCAAAGGTATGTCGTTGTTCTGTACAGGACGGCTGGTGTTGCAGAGAACAAGCTTGAGATGAGGCTGAAGCTGAAGCTCACATGGCCAGGTGGTGCAAGATTGACACGTTCTGGACAGAGCCGCAGCCCAGCCACAGCCACACATATCCTTAGCCACAGTCTTGTCTATACAGTATGTTGGTACATGTTAGCCACATGCGCATTGGGTAGGTTGGGCCCCTATACCCATTGACACGGACGAAATGAAAATGTTGTCACTTGTCTTAGTACTTGTCTAGTACTATTAAAATCATAGTCCGAATCGTGACGGTGACAGCACTGTAAGTGACGCTCTTATATATCGATCACTCGTCTTTTACACCTCCACCATACTCGCTTGTTATATACTAGTCAGTGATAGTTCGTTCCTTTGAGATGCATGATGCAGGTGTGGAGAACTGCATCAACATATATGTATATGTATGCAATTATGCACTGCGAGAGTTGCGAATCGGGGACTTGGACCTGGCGTGTCGCACTCTCTCGTGCATGTCCGAGGGTATGGATGTCCATATCGCTTCTTCCACAACCGAGCGTCAAGACTTCTCAAGTGATACCCATCAGGCAATACCGCATTATATGCCGCGACGGTCTAGGGCTCGTAGGGCTGGCATTGCGACTTGGAAGCCTGTCCTTTAGCATGTCCAAGGGGTCCAGCGAGTCCAGGGTCGATAGTCGAGGGTCCCAGGCTCGGGCGGGCTAAACGAAGTCTGGGGGGCCTCAACCGACCGCGTGCCCCTCGTTTGTTGGGCGGCACCCGGCCTGTTTGACGGCGGTTTGACAGCTGGCAAAAGTTAATGATGCAATGGGGGCGCTCACTGGCCCCGTTAGTCCGCTCGAGGCTCGCTAAATTAGCTGGGTGGTGCCGCTACTGCTAGCTACCGCGGCGTACTTGCTCCCCTAGGTTTAGCTGGGGTGACTGCTGACAGGTGCTCCTGTCTGCTACTGTCCACTACTGCGATAGACATGGCTGCACTGCTAAATGATGATTATATCATGCAACCACCTGCATGCTGATCAACAAGCTCTCTATTCGGCCGAAAGATACAGTATTAGGTTGTAACCCATCAGCAAGGACAAGGTCATCAATTAGCAACGGCCCAGGACAAGGGCAGCAAGCAGAAAGCAAAGCAGAAAGCATCTCTCCTCATGAGCGTTGCTTTTCATTGTCGACCGATGCCCTTCTTCCCGTCCTCGTTCGTCCACACACCTGCGTCGACGATATAGTACCTGGGTACCTGGAAAGTCGTAAGCCCGCACTGCACTGCTCATGAACGACGATGTGAGTCTGCTGCTGTCGCGACAATATCTGCATATCTTCTGTTGTGGCTGCTGACAAGTCCCCTATTCCAGAGTGATCGGGACTCGGCGCTTGGTGAGCAGCATTCGCCGTACGTTGCTTGCCCTGCATCCAGCTTCATTTCATCTTCAAGAGCTTCATCTTCCTCTCACTTCCTCTCCCTCATAAACCTTGCCATGTAACACTGATCTACATCGTGTAGCACCACTACTTCCATTACTTCCAGCGCATATGCCTACAGATACGAACTAGGTACGCCCTTTCACCGCATCGCCAAGCCTGACACAGCAATCTTATTCTCTTTTAGGCCGTCGCTATCATGCTTTTGAAGCCGAGAGTGCGTATCTGACTCGTCTCAATCGGTGCTCCTTCACAACTGACCCTTGTCTAGACTATATGCTACCTAATGACGACGTGCGTCCCTCCGATCCCTTGTGCCGCTTTCAGATCCGGACACTAACCCACATGGCCCTGGCAAGAATGAGGCAGAGCGTTTAGGTTCGTGCTACCATTCCAAGAACTACTTGCCTCACGCTTATCATAAAGCAGATCTACAACACCATGCATTTCGCCTGACGCTCGGTGGTGCTCTGTACCTATCGCCAATCCCCGATGACGTTCAGAGCGTGCTCGATGTGGGATGCGGCACAGGCATATGGGCCATCGACTTTGCCGATGAACACCCCTCGGCCAGTGTCGTGGGAATAGACTTGAGGTGAGATCCTTGGCTTTGCTGCATCCGTTTTGAAGCTAAACGCTGCAGTCCAATACAACCAAACGAGTATTTACACCCATCCCTAACCACCCCCCTGTCTCGCTCACTTGACCTAGAGTACCGCCAAACTGTTCCTTCGTCATTGATGACGCCGAAAAGGAATGGCTATACAACGATCAATACGATTTTGTGCATGAGAGGATGCTTTGCTTTGGCATCAGAGACTGGTCTCGCATCTTCCAACAGACTTTCCTGTCATTCTTCCCCCCTTTTTTTCAATGCAGACTCCTACTGACAACCAAGAAGACATCTGAAACCTGGTGGCTGGATAGAATGTCAAGAAGCATGTTTCCCACCAAGATGCGTTTCAAATCCATTACTCACACCTGAGGACTCGCCATACTTAGATTGGAGCAATAGGCTAATCCGTGCGGCCTCGCTTATCGGAGTCGACTTGACTGCACCAAGATCATTCTCAGATCACCTGCAAAACTGTGGCTTCGTCGATATCCGTGCGCATCAGTACAAGTGGCCTATAGGGCCTTGGCCGAAAGACAAGGAGGCCAGGAAGCTGGGTTGCTACGTCAAGGAGAACATGTTTGATTTCTTGCAGGCCGCGTCCCTGGCACTGTTCACGAAAGTCCTGAAAATGTCAAGATCAGAAATCGAAGTGCTGCTGTCCGAAGTCAGGAAAGATATCAATGGTAAAGAACGGTTTGTGCTATCAATGTAAGTGACTGAGTGTGAGTACAATCAGCCACCGCTAACTCAGTATCGAAGTGGTGTTTGGTGTGCCCGGAAACCACTGGTGGGTGAACACGGCAACAACAACCATGCCCTCTTCAGCTGGTTGCCAACACCTGGAGCTTTGGCAGTGACACCGGAGCCCGATGACAACCTCTCCGAACAGCAACATCTCGACCAAGAATGATGGTGCTGACATACGCATTCCTTTGTGCGCGCTGGCCGGCATACAAGGGATGCATACAAGCCATTACTTCACATGGCTTTTCAACACGGCAGCGCACGTCTACCTGTACATGCTTACGACCAGTACTCAGATGTAATGATACCCGTCGCAAAAGCCTTCTGCGACAATCAACATTAACGCTTTTCTGTCCTATCTATTTCCAAATCCTCGCTTTTAGTGTGGGCGTATGTAATTATGTGTGTGTGTGTAATTAGGGTTGACGTTGTGCATTGTAGGAGTAGACGAGATGGACAAATCGTGAGCTCTGATTGGTGTGGCGCTTCATGCTGGCGCTTATGAGCAGGAACACCCCGGCGACATGACGTCTAAAGCCGGAGCCGGCTCAAATAGATCAATCTACCCGGACGTCAACCCTGTATCTATGGCTGTCTCCGGCTATGTGTATAAAAACACTAGCCAAAGCATGTCTTTATATAAGAAAGCCAGTAGAGTGCAAAACCACTCACGCACACCCGCCAGATCCCTACAGATCGTCAGCCAATATCACCCACGCCCACCGCACTGTAGTAGCAGCAAAAGCAGCACAAAGCGGGTCAAAGTAAACAATGTCCTCCGACTCGCCCCTTCCAAAAGCATGCTGCGCGCTCGCACCCGTGACGCCCGGAGCGTACACTCCAAAGGGCACGTACGAAGACATGGCCGGCATGAAGACATACACAACCGGCCCGCGTGACGCAAGTTTGGCTGTTGTATTCGTCTACGACGCGTTTGGCTTTACGAGTCAGACGCTGCAGGGCGCTGTATGTGTTTTCTTTTCCTACACTGGTCCTTTCTCATTCTTCATCTTGATCTTCATTGTCGTATTTTTGTTTTTTTTCTCACTTTTGAGGGACTGTGACGAACGAATGAACGACTTAACTCATTCACTCAAACAGGATCTCATCGCTGCAGCACTCCCTGCACGCGTCTTCATGCCGGACCTACTCGACGGCGGCATGGACCGTGCGCTCTTCCCCGCTGACACGCCTGCGAAGCAGAAGCTTGTCGGTGACATGTTTGGTCCCACGGGCAAAGGCGACCTCACACGGTGCGCGTCACACGTGGCCAGCATGCCAGCGCAAATCCGGGCCTCGGAGCCGGATATCGCGAGCATTGTGGCGCTAGGGCTATGCTGGGGTGGCAAGGTGGTTGTGCTAGCGAGCAATAATGATAGCACGAGGAGTGGTACGGCAGGTGGGTTTGTGGCGAGTGCGCAGGCGCATCCGAGTCGGTTGGCGGAGGGGGATGCGCGTGGGTTACGGATGCCGCATTTGGTGATGGCGAGTCGGGATGAGGATGCGGTGGATGTGAGGGCGTTTGAGGCGGTGGATAGGCCGGCTGGGAGTGTGGTGTGTACGTATCCGGATATGAGGCATGGCTGGATGGGGTCGCGCGCAGAGTTGGATTCGGAGGAGGGGAGGGATGGGTTTAGGAGGGGCTATGAGCAGTTTGTGGGGTGGGTGAAGGAGGTTGTTGGATGAGTACCTTCTGTATGGAGCATGCGAGTGGTGTGTTGACGGATACGTAGGTAGTTTCTTGGTATGCAGAAGTAGGTAATAGCTCAGCCTGCTGTGTTCATGTTATATCCGTTCAGAGCGGGAGTTGCAGGCCAGGCGCCGTATGAGTTGTCCATAGACGATACTCCTGCACTGGGGTTGTCGAGGTTGAAACCAAACTCCGCTAGTAGTTGGTCGTCCATGAAGTAGTATGGTTGCATCCAGTCGAAAGTGGTCAAAGCTGGATTAGCTTCGAGTAGAGTGGAGCCCGTATCGGCGGTAGGTATTGCGTTGCCAGATGTGCATTGAACTGTATATTGTCAATGACTAACCTACACAGCCAGCAGTCATTTGTGAACTTACTCGGTGCATTCTTCTTACATTCGTCTTCATTAGTGAGTGGATACGCCCCAGCCTGACCGCCAAACTCCTCTCTCCACCACCACAGCGTGTCAGCGATCGGACTCATGATCAGTCGACTTCTGATACGCAGAGCGGAGAACTCAGACCCGTCTGGCTTCTTAAACGCCTTATCGCTACTCCAGAGTTGTGTGACAACGGGAATGAGCTTTGTCTGGGCGTCCTTGTTCCCGTGAGAGAGCAGCTTGGCCATGTCGAGGCTGAAGAATAGCTTCTGTCTGGCGACGTCAACATCCAAGTACCTTGCAAACCAACTTTTCAGTAATCGCAAAATTGACGTTGCAGCCAATAGGATCCCAAAGGTGAGATGTCGAGGTGCATATGCCAACGTTCCGGGGTTGTTCTTGTCCATGCCGTTGATCAGCTCAATGACCTGGCAAGCACTGTTGTAGATACGCGTGAACGCCGGTGCTTCCTTGACGTTGGGCTCTTTGTAGAAATGAAATACGAGAATTGTGAGTCGAGAGATGGCCCAATTCACTCGAGTCAATTCCGTGGGTGCTTGGTGCTCGACGTCGTGTAGCTGGCCCTCGAAAACTCGGAGCAGGATATCTAGTGTGAGCTCTCTTTCGGGTGGTAGCTTTCGCAATCCATTTTCAAGGAGAGCGTCACAACATCTCGCCTCAATTCGATGGAGTGTCAGCCCGTAGTTTAGACTTGGAGACAGTCTCGCTGTTAGATGGGAGACCTGCTCAGGGTCGTGACTTTTGTCTAGAATGGTCATGGGATTTTGACCTACAAAGGCTGCACATCTACGTTGAATTAGTGGTTGATGCCCTGACTATGCACAGTAGAATGCCCGTACCGATGATACACAATGACCACACGAGCCCAGATCCCACAACGGTCATCCACTTCGGCTTCAGTGAGCCTAAGCTTGACCCTCGAAAAGTCTTGAGACGAAGCTGGAATATGCAGCCCAATCTGCATTGCAATATGAAGCAATGCTCCCGCCATAGGATACGCTACGTCTGAATCATACACGCCCTTCGGAAAAGGCCAAGTCAGGAGGAGCAGTAAGGCTTTGACGGTCTGTATTGTCGGCTGCTTCTGCAGCGTTGTCAAAGCGAGACTGACAACTTTTGGTGCCAGGGAGTAGAGCAGAGAAAGATCTTTCGTATATGTCCTGCATGCAGTGCCGATGACTGCCCAAAAAAGCAGAGGTGACTCCATGAAGTAGGCATTCGGCGGTACGGATGGATCGAGAATTTTCAGAAATCGATGATAATGGTCAAAATACCTGTACAACTGGTCAACATAGCCAGGTTGTCGTTTTATCACTTGACTCACATCATGAATATTTCGTCAAGTGTATTGCCCGAAACTTTGGTTCCATCGAGAGTCTGATCGTACGTACCTCTGGCTAATTGATCCGGTGTGTGCACCGGAGTATGTATCGGGTACCTGTTGGTATGCAAAGGTCCGCTGTTGTAGTCTAGTGAAACCTGGTTTGCCACAGGAGGTTGGAATGTCGGAGGTCCCAACGGAGATGCACTCGCTCCACTACTGAAAGTCTGTGTGCGTGGACTCGTAAGTTCTGCAGAGCCCCTTGTATTGCCAAGCTGTTGTTTCAGTGCCTCGGTCTCTTTCTCTAGCTCCGAAAGGCGTCTGTTTGATGTGAATAAACGATGCTAAACAATCAAAAGGTATCATAAGATTGCGTTAAGCGTTCTCGAGCAGAGTCGAGCCGTGTATAGATATGTGTAAAATGTGAAGATGCAGGCAAACTGATTAACATGTGACGTACTTTCGCTTGTGCTCTCTTTTGAAAGGATCGCTAATCACGCATTGTATCTTCATTTTCCCACACCGCGTGCATGGCCCATCCTGGTTGAGGTATGCATCACATTTTGCCTAAGCGTCGTCAGTATACTACGAACTTGCATAATGTCATCCGTCTGCTGATTACTAGTCAGCAAGAATCTCACCTTCTGCTGCCGGCACTCGGTGCATGCTTTGCGTGCTCGTTTCATCAGTCTTTGTCGATTAGCACGATACGCGTTAAACTTGGTATTGTGCGATACCTTTGGTGCCCTGTCGACTCAGTCATTCTGTCACATCTCCAGTGGATGACTGGTTTGGTGAACAGGACGAGTAGAGGTCCCGCTGATCCAGAGTCGGTGAAGACGCACGGACCATACAGGCTGGAGTAGCCTAACCTTGAACGCCGGTAGGTTAAGCTTTACTATATTACAAGCGCCGTTGCATTCATAGCTACATGTGTCTACTTTCTAAATTTTATAACCATAATGAAGAAGGAGAGACAGAGAAGATGAATATACATGAGCTTGAATGCATGATCTTCGTACATACTTGAGTCTTCGTCCACTGCCGTCCATCTTTTGTACGCTATACTACTTCCACGGCGCTCAGTCACACATATTGTCTTATTGCGAGAACTGTACTCAACACCTACTCGAAAGAGCTCCCTGCAAAATATTGAAGCAAAATGACAAAAGGGCTATAATACCCAGCGCTAGCACTGAGTAATTAACGTTGACTCCGGGAGATACTGTAGGACCCCTGACAACAACACCAGTTGAGTGCATAGATAGCATTGCCGTGCTGATGGTTGCAGTAATTACTATTGATATATCAGATCGCATTATCACTAATCATAAGTAAACGCACGAGATCTGAGATCTCTATGATCAATACACCCGTGACCTAGCTCTAAGGGGCCACAGGACACTGATAGAGGTCTCAGAATTCGCCTTTCAAGAGCCTGAATAACTCACAGTCGCTTTTCAGGATCATCTTAAGTGATATGTTGATGAAGATATTATTCGGTCCTCGGGAGCATCAGACACCGTTGATAATTGATCAAGCGTAGCATTCCAGGGTGACTCTACTAAGCACAGCCTCCTGGAAGTTCTATTGACAAGTCGATAACTGCAATATCAGAATCTAGATTATGGTAGTTGGCTGACGCCGATGGTCAGTGCTGCTGATATCGATTGGAAGTTTGTCCATCATACTGTCTATAGCGTGAGACTCATAGGTTTGAAGCAAACAACTTATAGTCCGAGACAACTAACACAGCTTATCAAATAGATTTTTGTCTTCTATGGTTACTCTTATGGATTTCTGACGTCATAAGCAATAACAAGCTTTATGCAACACAAGTAAATCATGCAGATCATTTGTAAGCTGGTGACTACGAGCATGTCAGATGGATAGTGGACACTTTTTACGAGCTTTGCGTGCATGACTGTCTTCTATTATCATATAGATGCAGTTCCATTATGTGGGATATGTCAGTAGCTCAAGGCCTTGGCTTATCATTGATTCATAGAGGAAGCTTTATGAAGCTGGGCGACCTAATCTCGAAAGCCGGGGCCTGTTCGTGACTTCCTAGTCCGAATGTCTTTCTGACCAGCACCTTAATCATGCTAATACTTGCTTTTATCTTATAAGTCCTTATGATATTCCACTAGCGCTATATGTACTTTGCCTCATTCTATTCAGACATTACTATAACAAGTCAGAGGTTCATGCTTTCGGCAGGAGTCATTATGTATGCAGTCCAATTGTAGAAGTCTTATTTATTAGCAAAGAAGACAATACGACTGATCTGCCTACGCGAAATCAATAGTGTTCTTCTCTAGCCTGGCCAACATGGACAGGTCTTCGGAGCACAAAGAGGTGTACTAGAGATCCAAAGATGAGCAACTTTCACATATTAAATTGTCACTCAAGTGTTGTAGTTGCTGCCGGGAATGTAATTGGCAAGGAAACATTAATGGAGCAGAAAGGAATATGTATATATGAATGACCCCTAGTGAGTCACGCTTTAGTTTTGTCTACTCTTAAGCTGGTCTCGATTAGTTGGTTCTTGATGACGCGGCATATCTGGAAGCAGCATTCCGTTCAAGAGTTCGAATTATACATACTTTACAGTGTGTGACACGAAAGGTCTCATAATTGCACTCGACTTCTGATACGATTACGATCGTAAAGAAGGACCGTCCGACGCTATTCTAACGAGATACAGGTCACTCAAGGCATTGCTAGGTCCCGTCGCCATTTTTGAGACTATCAGCAAGTCTAGTTTCCAAACGAAGAAATTTTGCGCGAATTCTTAAACTTAGTTGGCGTTCCGTATGAAGCGTTATTTGCGTTCGTTTGAAGATCAAGATGACGCCTTGTTACCGGTCTTCACTGCTTACTTCCTCGACCCATGCGTGTTAGGAACGGACGATGTTCCTACACCCTGTAAGATTGAAGGTAGATGTCGCTCACCCCGCGTACGATTTATTCCACCAATAAGAGACAAGTATCACAGCCAGGGCTCTTCATCAACGATAGTAATGAAGAATGACCAGCTCCGAGACACTGGGCCTAGTAGTTTGCCTTGTATATCACTTATCCTGCCCTCGTAGCAGACCTTCCATGTTCCAGGTCGTCATTTTTATGTCTGGGAAGTTCAGCTCTAGATCTAAGCAACGCCACGTCTGTTATACATTATGCACTATACTGTAAGACTTCATCGGTAGCATTTCGACACTTGTTTAGCTTTCTAGCTCTCCACGAATGTGCCCGGGAAGAACAGTTGGTATAATCCGTGCCATCAGGCTACAACAACCCAGCATAGAATAGTGAGTCCAGCAAGGAGCATTTCCGTACAAACGCATCTGTTCCCGAGGAGAGATAGGGCAGAAGTATTTTCAATAACAGATTACGAGTATTCTTCGTGCTGCAATATTCAGGGACGAGTCTAAAGGTTGTTGTCAGCACTCTAAACACTGCTCATGCAGCAACACCCACGACGCTTCGTTCATGCGGGCAGGGTGGCTCAACCTGGGCTGTCTGGGTTCTGGAAATGCCCTTGCTTGGCCAGGCAGGCGTTCAAACAGCCATGCCTTGTTCTAATGACGTGCTTGTTACTTCCTCTTTTACACGGAGATACTTCCTACTTAAAGGCAACGCTGTTGCTTAACATGTGTGGCCGGTGCACATACAGTTGGACCAACTATCATGGGCCAACTCTGAAGGCTGACACCCAGAAGTCCGCTTCGCAAGGTCGACCAACCAACACGACTTTGTAGCTACAAGGTTTTCAACTTCACTAAATAGAGGTACATTAGACTACTCAACAGTACTATTCTCCAAGATCAAAAGATCAAATGCTAGTAAAGAGTCTCTTACAGATAAGGTCTCCTATAATGATTATGAGTTTCCTGTGCTACTTTGAAAATGAAGTAACCGATGTTTGAATATTTGGATAGCCAGATTCATTGTTGGTACGATCACCTTGGAACCTTCTACTATCGACCTATATTCTATATTACAGGTGGAAAACTCTAAACACAGTTTCTAATCCCTATATTGCTGTCTAGATATCAGCGAGTAGTTACACGCAATACCTAGTGACTTCACCCTAGATAATTGGGAGAATCTTGATGATCAGCGCTACTTTCTGTGATCATGTAACAAGGAAGAACGTAGCTTAGACATTGAAATAGGTAAGCACTTTGACCTTAGGTAAAGCTCTATAAGTGTGTAAAACGTTACTATAGTTCGGACAACCCGCTCCTGACCCGTTATGATTCCATATTGACCACTACCAATGATGAGTAAAAGGTAAAGCTATAGCCTATAGATATGTCTCAATGGATCCACAAGCACTAGATCCCCTTCCTGCCCTCCTCCATCATCTCCTTACTACTCTGCTATACTAATCACTTACATGATGATCACATGCCCTAGCCGATAAATCCCAAGCCTGGAGCATGCCATATTGTCACGCACCCAATAGCCCTTCTCCAATGTTCCTGCACGCGTCATCTGCCGCCACGGTCCGTCACGAGCTGGGTGCATATCTCTATTGCGTGGATATCTCTATTGCCCTACCCACCCGGCCAAAGAACGCTGTCAATAAACTTCTATTACGCGCTTAAGATATGGTATAATCCCACACTAATCATGCAAAATGTGACTCGGGTAGATATCTTATACAATGTACGTGTGCAGCTTGACGAATTGCCTATCTCCACCAATGCAAGGGAGGCGTGCTATAGTATGCAATTTCGAAACAGAAGAATGCATGCGGCTGTAGCAAGCCGCTGTAGGTCAATACTTTCTTGATACATTGTCTATCGATGCCATGCGAGACGGATAAATGATTGTGTTAGACCGGTATATTACGTTCGGCGTTTGCTTGGTACGGACAGCGACAGTTGTGTGGCGTAGCTACATAGTCTCCACTTGATACTCAGGTCCCTCAACATAGTACCAAAGACACAGACTGGTCAGGTAATTACACCACTCCTCCAGGGCCTCGGGATTGCCGTGTCTATAACACTTTTCAAATGTAACATTCAGTGAGGGTGTTTACTAATACGAATGGATCTGGAATTCTAGTTGAACTAAAGTGTCCGTAGTGGTCTTTTGTATCGTTATGGTGTATTACGACTAGAACGACTGAAATCTAGTAGACATCCGAATACCATATCATTTTATAGGAGGGCTAATGTGCATAAACTACAGTCGAGACTATTGCAATACCAAGCGACGCATGGTCTTATCATGATAATAGATTTTTCGTACCCTACGTAGCATCAATAGCTGCTTCTATGATCGTAGTGCTTGAGCCATATTGTTAGTATCACGGTTATTACAACACGCATCTATTTTTCCATTTGGAGTACGGTGACCGAAACTGCCTCCTCAGATCACAAAACCTTTGCAGCTCTATACATGTTCTCGGTTGCTCGCTAAAGTCCGTCATGCAAGCGATCGCTTCACTTGACCAGGTTTATGGCGTGGTCCTGGGCAGATCCCGCTTCAAGCTTTTGCAATCCTGCAGATTACCGGTCAAATCGCGACTAAGGTAGCACGATGAACGCCGAGTTATTCAATAATGAGTACCTGCCTAGAGTTCGACCAGCATTTGAGTACCAAGAGTCAGGAGCAAGTCAGACGTAGAAAGATCTGTACGCTTTGGGGCACCCCTAAACGAATAGATGTCAAAGTGGACATAGAGGTTGAAATTGCTGTTCTTGGTACCGACTAAGCAGTGCAAAGACGGTCGAACATCAGGACTGGCTACACAGATGGCGGGTTTCAAAGGACAGCGTGGGAGGCGTTATGCGTCAAGCCACAGCGTAGGATCCCGTTCCTCGTCCACGCAATTGGCAGCGCCACGTGGTATCGTCTGCGAATATCCTGCCGCATCCCACACGGAACCAGGCCGATCTCTTACTCCAAGGCGGAATGGGAATGATTAGTTTGTCTGTATAAGCGTAAGACAGAACCATAGTTAAACTTATATGTACTTTTGCGGATCAACAATCAGATACTGCGTTTGCGACAAGGCATAAGAGGACCGACCAATACGTATAGAAAGTAAGATTGATGTGTAGTGGCGGTGGCAAATTGAAACCCATGTGGCGTAAATGTGAGTACTAAGTGACTGAAGCCCGTGTGATGAATGAACAAAGGAAATAAGAAATGTTGAAGAGCCGCGACAAAAGGAACACACATAAGGTCCGATGGCTGGGCAAAACTGAAGACCGGTGAAGGGTTGCTAGGTTCTGAAAAGTCCATGAACATGACCAGACTGAGCCTAGAAGTGGAACTGAGGAGTAATAGATGCTTCGCAATGCACTAAAATGTTATACACTTAAGTAGTAGAATAGGTAGAATAGTAGGCTCGTACAATGAATGCTAAAATGCAGCCAAGTCTCTCCTGTTCCTCTCTATATGAGTGGCTACCCTTATCCGACAGGCAGCGAGAAGTATTTTTGGGCGTGGAGGATCACCCCATGGGATGGAGAGAAGATGAAGTACAGTACGAAGGAACACCGAACGCTGTTGAACCATTTCCAGCAGCCGTTTGATCCGCCTGGGCCATCATCGGGTCTATGCAGCCGCAGCCGTCCTGTCGCTTGGTGTGCGCACGAGCCTAGCCAGTGACTTCGAGTTAAGCTCTCACACTAGGCTGGAGCAATCGAAGCGTTATGCCTATTTGGGAAGTCTCTTCTGGCCACCGCGCACCTGCGTTCCAGTTGCGTCTAAGATTGGCGTTCATCATCATATGAATGTCCAGGGTTTGCAAGAATCCCATGGCCTTGCCATTCTCAAATCACGATATTCAATATTCGTGCAGAAACATGTCGGGTCGAGACATTGAATAATGTACTCCTTCGTCTCCTGAGCAATCATCTACCGTTCAGAAAGTTGGAAATGGAACTTGCCGCTTTCAAGTTGCAATAAATAGTCCAATTCTAGCCTGGACTAACTACTAACAACTATCTATAGCCTGCGTGTATTGCAATTTATAGCCCCTACGCGGCTCATCTGTAGCTCCACTGTATCACGAACTACCACACGGGACGTTTCTTTCTGCACACATCCTCCACACCCAGAGCCCTGCTGTATTCACCATGCACAGCACCAGTACCCGGAATCCTTACCCGTCTAACACTAATAATAAAATTGCTAGCATTGTACCACCCTGAAGCGTGACACTAGACGAGGCTGATACTGACCCTGAACCATTACATCTAGGCATTTTGGGACACATTGTACAATATAGTAGCCATAGTAGCACCGCTATCACATATAGTCATTATACTTGTCCTCTTTAGTCCCTGGAACTACAATCGGTTACTTCGTCCTGTTTGAGTCTTTTAGAGAGTGCTTGCTGGTCTCTGGGCCTTGCTGGGCCTCGTTTAGTCAACCAGCTGCTGTAAAGCATGCTATCCTGTGTTATCTGAGACTCTCGGTGAAATGTTTCGGCCACTAACTCATGTTTGTCGATTGCAAGCTCTTCAAAGCGCTCAAATGTGGAACATCATGAGACTCCTATGGGAATCCTACAGAGAGGAGATCCCACATGACCCGGCGGCCACGCGACTGGGATGAGCGTCGCAATGGTAGGATCATGGTTCGTCGTGGAAGAAATGCAGGTAGGTATGCAAGTTCGTTGTTTCACGGCCCCCAAGCCCTGCCCTCGGTGGAACTTTTGGCAGAACACGACCAGGAACGCTTTTTGGACACATCCCCGCACATTTCGCCCCAGAGATAAAAGTAACCACCCATGATCCACGCGTGTCCCACGTATTTGAAATGTCTGTCCCTAGAATAGCAAGAAGAATGGCCAAGCCTTCTTTCGCAGGGGCAGGGCAGGGCTGACGCGGACGCAGACGTTGCTGATACTGCGCGTTTTCCCGCCAAACCATGCGGGAGGCGGCGCTGGCGTCCTCGCGATTTACTCTCCTTTCTTGTAAGCGCACGCCGCCAGCTCCCTGCCATCCGCCCCTTCGCGTGCTGAGAATGGGCCACATAAGCATCGGCGATACGGAGTTCCGATCATTCGTTAATGTCTTCTCGTCTCGCAACGAGCCCATAGCGGTACTCGCACTTTTAACAAAGCGACTTGCGCGATCCAGCCACCCCGGCAATGTGGAGTCTTGATATCGGCGACCAGGGTGGGCCAAAGTCACGATGTATGACCCCCAGAAAATGCACCCTTGGTAAACGCAATGGTGTCCGCAAGCATAGGATTGACATGGCTTCTATGTATGTGTGTTCCGCAGAAATGATGTTGCTAGGGAAGGAACTCGCCGGCGATAACGCCAGGCATTTATTCATGGTCGTCGATAGCCCTTGTAGTCAGGGTAGGATGCAGCTTATCCGGCGCAGTGAGCATGAGCGAGAGGCCGGAGCAACCACATCGAGGTTAACAAAAGTTGCTCTACCGATCGTGGAGAGTTGCTCCGTTATGTCTGTAGGCACGCACTCACTGTGTCAAACGTCGCATTCGCCTTCTTCCTCGCAAACGATCTCGTCCCTTACGGAATGCATGTCTAGGATGATGTAGCTACCCGGTAAGTTCGTCACGCCAGTTAGCTCGGCTGGATTTTTGACAGCAACACGTAAACAGAAGACTCCCACTTGGCGAATCAGAGATTGTAAAGGCTGTATTTACCATAAAGCGAGAAAGTGGAGTAGAGTGAAACCTCTCCAGACAGAAAGTTGGATACGCAATCCTGCCGCAGATGGGGTAAACACCTGCCCAGCCAGGATGGGACGTTAGCGGATCGTGACTGGGAGTCCCAAGCAGCATCTTGAGCGCGTTTCGGCACGGCAATGGAAGGATTCGATATAGCCATGCAAGCGTTGCTGCTAGTTGTTCCATTATGAGTGTAATTTGCATGTTCGACCTCAGATTCTCAAAGCTCGAGATGTGATACATTGGGGGATTCGTGTGACTTTGCAGTGTTCGAGGCACACTTCCCATGACGTTTCCGATGATCTTGTGCGAGAACTACGCAAAGCGGCCCTCGGGTGGCTAAGGACGACGCACCGGGCTTAGGAGTGCCCGAAATAGCTTGAGTGAAAGGGGAGGGGAGGGGGCCGGAAGATACACGCCGCACGGGTGTCAAAGGCTCGGCCGAGGTGGAAGAGATCCGGGTGCCAAAGCATGAGTAGACGGGCATAGCCGTGAAGTGATCGTCACTCTTGTTTCTTTGCCCGCAGATGTTCTTCAGCACGTTTCTTTTACCACAATCATCCGTTCTCCTCGCTCCCGAAGCTTCTGCCGCCACATATGGAGGAATTCCTCTAATGAGTTAACACTATCTTCCAGGACATCACTAGCACTTTCTGAGCCGCTGGCCAGCTACCGACACAGGACCTTTAGTTTTGATCAACCTCACCCACTGACTCTGCCCAAGCCACTGACACGTATCAAGAGCCACGCAGGTGCAGACAAGACTCTTGAAATGGCAAGCAAGATATAAAAAGCAGCGCGCTGTGCGGACCATTTGCATTACACACCATCTGAAACAAAGGCATGCATGCTATCATCGACGAGGCTGAGAAATCAAGTCCATTCAATTTTGAGTCTGCCTCGCACTTGTTTCCCAAAACACAACTTACCAGGGAATCCGCGGAACTACACACGCGAGAAAGCTGAAGGATCGCAAGCCCTGTCTTCTTGCACGTTAAGTGACGTTGATGACTACTGACTCGAGGCCCTTCCACCGCAATGGTACTGAACTCTCCGTCTAGAGTTACAACGGGCCCTTACTAGTGCCCTTAAATAGTGACCCTTTCGAACAGAGCCCTGAAAATGTGATGCTTTCGATCAACTCGCGAGCAGACATGACATCGTCGTGAAACGTGTCTTACCTGATTCTTATCCCAGCTCACCGTTGAGCAAGGGCATATCTCAATCTCAAATAACTCACCCTGGAAGTAGCCGATCCATATTTCATAGATGATCCAATCCAGCGCAACGCAAAACTGTAGTATATACACAGCGCAGCACAATCCCCTACCGTCCATCACAGTCACACCGTACCAGCAGCGCGGCCTGGCGCCACGCGCAAGCTTAACCATCCTTTCTCGCTTCGGCGCACGAGGCCGACGATCTGATAAGTTAAAACCAAGATGTGGCTGTCAGAGACCGTTTTGGCCCCCCTTCTTTCGTCTACCGTTGTACAGCTATCTCATCAACCCGGGATCTCGCTCTCGCAAGTAGTCTTTCGTGGTCGATCGCTCTATGCATCCACCCGCAAATCCCTTGCCGCTTTCTACACTGCTTGCAGCGTCCTGGGACTCTCTGAAACGTGTGTCTGACTGCGCTGAGTGGCGGGGGCGTGGGAGGGAAAATGGAGACCTGCTGCGATCTCAGCGACCCTTCGAATACACATACCCGTGCTAAAATATGCATACGTCGGACCGTCGTTTACGCGTAGTACGCGTAGTGTAGACGGATTAGGAGATTGTAATCCAGGACGATGATCTCGAGATCTGCATTTGGGTCTGGCCGTGGGCTCTATGATGCGTGTGTCTATAGTCGCGATTCGATCAATTTTTTCTTCTGTGCTATGTACGAGGCAAGTTCCGACGCTGACTCCATTGAATACCTAGGTTACAAGCAAATCAGTTCTCCGCCCCCTGCTGCGCATCGCCGCATGAATTGCCATTGTCCATTATCGTGGCGCAAGCTGGGCCCATTGTCCTGATCTGTCTTATGTGTCTTTGCAGCTACCAAGGAAGTGTCTTGGTATAGTATAATCATATCAGTATGTCTCACATGCACTCATAACCTGTTTAGATAGAGAAAATGCGGAAAGATAGTTCGTAGAATATTGTCTTGTTATTCTCGCAACGCTTTTGCGTTATGCTATTGGTATCGTATGCCCCTTCATCCTCGTCGTTACGCGAAAATCCCATTTCGTCGTCGGTCATCGTAATATTTTATATGCTGCCCCAGGTAGATTGTACAGGTAAGAGGTATCATCACATGTTGCGCCATGCCCAATGCGTAAGTAATCAACTTTATATACAACTCCGGCAAAATCCGAAGTAGAAATTTTGTAATGCCATATACCAGAAGAGATGGTCCGTGGAGGATGGTGGTTGGCCAGAAGGTAATTGCTATGCAGTGTAGTTGTTTTGTCCATGTAGCTCTATAGGAGGTACGTGGCTGAACTCAAATATTGAATGTTGGGTAACTGGCTTGGGAACATTACTGCTGAATGTGCATATATGGCAAGAAGGCGTGCGCATCTGTTGGTGGACTGGTCGCATACTGTGGCATCGGGCTTTCGTAGGAAGAAGTAGTGGTAGTTGTGTATGGTGTTGGGCCTGGATCAATGTCTGCCCATTTTCGCGCACATTGTCGTGCTGACCATCGGTCTGATGCTCCATATTCAATCATCTAGTATATGTTAGTAAACATCATCAAGCAGATACCGAGATAACATACTTTGGAGGCGATAATCTCGTATTTGCTTTGTATCCAGTAGTCATGGGCTAGATGGAGGGCTTGAACGTCTGCGTTGGTCCACACCCGAAGTCTCTCCCGCAGCCGCTTGAGACGCATTTGAAGAGCTGGGATCTGACACGTCTTGCCAAGGTCCGTTTGGAATCTCATCGCGATGTCCTTCCATGGTAGACTCTCCTCGTCCTTGAGTTTTAGTAGAAGCTTGTCTTCTTCCGTAAGTTCCTGTGTAACAGTGGCAGAGTCTGAGCGTATTCTTCGTTTGTTTGGGGAATCATGGGGTTCTTCCGAATCCCGGTGCCGCTTCTTGGATGACTGAGACTGAGCCTGCTGGGACGGGTTCGGTGCTAGAGGAATGTACGTCCGCCTCGGCTGAGGTGCATTAATATCATTTACACTAGGTATAGCTGGCTCGGTATGATGCCGAGGCGTCCGAGGGCCATATGGGTAGTTGTGAAGGGGGTCCATGGGAGGGCTTGACTGATGAGAAATACCAAGACCGTTTGACTGTTGTTGCCAAAGGAAGTCTTCAATACGAGGACCAGAAGTGGGGCTAAAGGTACTGGGGCTACTTCGAGGTCTTGGGGGTAGTGTCGAATCGTACGATGAGCCAAAGTTGTAAGCCGACTCTGCTACTTTGCTGGTGTCGATATGTGGTAGTCCTTCTGCTTTGGAATACTCTGGAGGCGAGAAGGGGCCTAAAGAGGGGGTGATGTATGTGTTATCAAAGCTAAATTCGTATGTCTAGTCGATGTAAGTAATGTTGAAGAGCAAGTGTAGGCAAATTCGACATACGCTTGCTGGTATTCCTGAGCTGTACCAACCCGAACTTTGCATGTCGTGGGCGACGACAGTAGATAGAGGCTGTGGATCTTCGGATGTGGAAGGTAGGTATGCAGATGAGAGGGAGTCAGTGGTCATAGTCGACACTGGCGAGTTCAGTGCCAGTGAGGGACAGCACGACGAATCAACAAAGGTCGATTCTGCGAATGCTGGAGGGGACCAACGTTTGTCGAGATTGGAGGGAGCCACAGGACTTTTCAATACCAAAGCCATTGTATGATTGACGGGACGGGACGTGGAGGATTATGGAGTTGATAAAGGATGCTTCTGGACGTGCGGTTCATCACTACATAAATGCAGGCTGGATTAGCGGTTTAGAAGAGTGTGAACATGGCAAAACGGTTAGCCCTTCAAGCCAACCAGCTACACGCATCTCAAGGTCAGAACGAAATTAGTCGTGAGCAGCGTACCCATGGAGGCCGTGCATCCATGCATGTAGGCGCCCTTGCACTCCCTTGCACCTCACCACCGGCTCGGGTGGCGCGCGAGGCTCATGGGGGAGGGGGGTGGGGGCGGTGGAGAAGGAGTAGTCGAGAGGTGAGAATAGCAGTAGGACTAGTCGTGCGGCCCTTTCAGATCTGCGGTGTGTCCCGAAGCAGATGGATGCTTCGGGAGTGAGCCGGCGGCCACTTGCAAAACACGCCAGCTATACCTCTCTGCATTGCTCCAGTATCTTCTGTTCATAGACCGGAAATAATTCTCCCCAATGTACCAGGAACCTGTTGGGGGTTGCTTTTGCTGTGCCTGCGAACTGTGTGAAGTCATAGACACAAGGACGGGACAAGGCCCGTACCCTTCGCCGCCGTCCGGCCCATGAAATTCAAAATCCCGTAAAGCCATCCGACGTTTTATTTGATCTTCTTTGATTCATGCGCCATCTGGAATGTGCCTCTATCACAGGTGGGAGCCTTGCCATTTGCTTTCCGCCTATCATGTTGAAGGAGGCAGCGGGACCACATGGACCGGGTGCGTATAGATGCAAACCTCGTTCTGTGTAGGTACGATGTTGTCTTACTCTCAGGCACATCTCTCGCGCCGCAAGTAATGCGCATTACTGTCATGGAGATGGCAATGTCTGCCTCTGTATCTCGCCGTCCGATCCCCGGCGAGGCAAGCAGCTCGAGCAAGTGATAGGACTGGTTGCATTTCACTGCCCTCAATTCGCGTTCAATGTCTTTCGACTCCCCATGTCGCTATGCTTCAGGTGTTGCCGGGATAGAAATCCTTCGGCACACCAGGGCAGAGCGAAAGCGGGCAAGGCCTAGTTCCACGGCGCACGATGCGGCCGGTGCTTGACGACATACAGCGTGGAGCACAGGGATGTGTACTGAAGAACTGAAGAGAGAGGCCCTGCGCCCACGCTCCGCAGCATGGTGTGTCCACTACTGTCCCTTGCTTGGGGAGCTTGCAAGCACTTTGACCGTTGGTTGCCCACTAACGGTAAGCAGAAAAATCGCCCGCCGTCAAGAGATATAGATAGTATCTGATCGTCAGTGCCAGTCATCATCCTTCAGAGAATGGTCAAAATCCGCAGTATTCTCACATCGGGATGTCGGCATTATTGCTCAGCATTGTCGGACTCTATGCGCTTTCTGTGCCATGATCATTGGTGTGGTGGTGGTGGTGGAAGTCGCCGTCATCGCAGTGGAGCAAATAAGCCCGGACGGGGGGAGAAATGATACCAAAAAGCCACACTCGTCTCTCATTGGCGTAATCTTGCTGCTTTGCGATCCTTCCAGAGCAAGCCAATGTCGTTAATTCCTCTCATTATGGGCTGTGCCGTACAGCTGATGCAATCAATTTAGCGGCTTGTGCTGCATCTTATCGTGGACACGAGCTCGGGACTACTCCCTTAATTGGTCTTCCTTGAGCTACATCTGCCCCTAATGCCCCCTGTTTGAGCGCTTACACACACACCTACGCCTCAATCTCACCGCAAGCCGGCAAATACGTTGACCTCTCATTTTGCGGCATTTCGCGCTGTGGTCTTTATCTCTAGCCAGCGGAATGCTGTCAACATCGATGAGGTTTGTGATTTTACGAGATAACCAGAAGACAAGGCGACAAATTTGCACAGGTGCATCTCGTAAGCCCACGATCCCTCGTTCAAAAATGCGGAATACAATGGTCGAAATAGGCAAATCTTGCCCACGATCAGGTATGAGCGCGAGAACACCTTGAGTGTTCCATGGCCATCGCTTGCAAAGGGCATTCTTGTGGCTATACTTCTGGCCAATTGTGTCACGATCGCGGCGCAGTCCGAAGCCTGACACCGTACCCCTTGCAAAACTTTACCACGAGCTTCTGGATTACTAGGGTTCTTTTGATACTGCTGAGTGCGCGTGGGGAAGTTGAATCATGTGGTGGATGTGCATCGAACTGAAAGCCTCCCTTGCGGCAGTACAACCTTCCGGATTAAGCCAATACACCACTGGAAGAAGTCGCAGGACTAGATTTGTGTCTTCGTGGAATTCGAACTTCCCAAGTTCCACGGTACTTGGTACAGAATTCAGAGCGAACAGTAGCTGTTCGATGACGGTACAGCCGAGTGGATGTTCCCTTCCCTTCCCGTTGGATTGTTCTGACCTAAGCATGGCATGATGCGTGAGCAATTCAATGGCAGTCATGATCGGACCCTGATAAAGTTTCATGACCAGAGAACACCTGCAACTGTTGCTACTTGTAATAGCTCATCTGGGGGTTCAGTAGGCATTTCCGAGATTAGCATCGGAAGGACCCAGCCTGAGAGATTCGCAATATCTCTCGTAATAGCCCCGCAATCCTGGTGGCGTATTGTGTGCACTGGCTAAGTGTTCCTTCGAGCCCAGACAAGGAGTTGCTATTCCGTCGCGGAAGGGTGTACGAGGTGGTCAAAGGCATTGTTAAGTCCTTGACCTTATTGCCATGTCCACTTACATGGCGAAGAAGCCCACGAGAATAAAGGAAATACTAGCATGGTCCATGGACAATAATCGCGGATCGACATTTGCTAGCTTAAGGACGGGTACGAGAACGAAGGGGATGAGTTGTGTCTCAGTTTCTCACATGCAGACACTTGCTCGATGAAGCAAATTGTACTTCATAGCTATGTAAGACGTGCTCGAAGCTCGACATTTGCGTGGATCAGAGAATCCATCCGAAGAGAAGCCGGCGGTCCAAGCTTTCCTTCGGTACTCTGGAGGATGCCATCTGGTGAAGGAATTTTGGGACATGATGTAAACGAAACAAGGGATGTTCAACAAAGACAATCAAACAGCTTTCCAAGGCGTTATCCCTTCCTCCAAACATTCCTACTCCCTCGGTTGGGCATGGATCGGTCCGATATTTGACTAGAAATAGACGGGAGCGTGCTCCGCAGCACAGAGCTATTTTGGTCTCCACCAACGTCACTATCATCGATTAGCAATAGCTTTACTACCCTCTATCCCAGTCGTCTCGAGTAGCACCAATGGGCCAAGCAACGTTCCTGAATCAATCGGGGCCAGGGGTCGGCTTTGTGCCTCAAATGCAGATCACGTCGAGCCTCACATATCAGTGAGATGCAGCGCTGTTTCAAACCAACAGCGGTCTCGCTGCTTGGTGCTGCATGCTTGATCAGCCGTCATTTAGCAAGGGTGAGGAAACGGCTTCGCATTGTCACCTTATCGAAACCTGAGAGTCATGTCAGCGTGTGGTGTGACCCCACAGTCTCATACTTGCTTTTTGGCCACAGAGTACTACTAATGGACCGAACAGTACCCACTCTTGGTCTTTGAATCCTCATTGTACAGGTCTAGGCTCAAGACAATGGCTTTTGCAAGAGTTCACGAAGTGTGCAGCTTCCTTCTGCAGACACTTCAGGTGTATCAATATAGCATGTGAAACAATTTCTGTTGCTCCGTCTACCTCGGAAGACACTGTCACGTACCATATCTACACACTCTGTTCGTCTTCGTTCCCTAAGGAGAATTTGCCGCCTTTTACGCTTGAACTCGGTACAGGAGATGATAACGGCTTACAAGATGTACGATTTTTCCCATCAGTACTGAGACGCCAACTATGACAAGAATTCCGTTAACGGCAAACGAAAGAGCTCCAGGTAGTGTAGAAACTTTGCACTTGGCGAACTTATACCATTTCCGTCGCTATCGAGACAGCAATATGCTTCACATGTAAGAGCTATGTGGCACTGATGACGGTGTGAACTTGTATATTTTACCTGTCTTGCATCGAGCTCCAAACCTACATGGCTACCAAGACATGGATCGGCGCTACCGTCGATGAGAGGACTGGAATTTATGTACCATCCTGCTACTATTCAGTCGGCATACTGTTCTCCCATTCCGCCGACGCACTAAGTCCTGCTGGCCTTCCTTGACAGTTGTACGGAAGATTTTCCAAGGATTTGACTTCAATCAATGTGTTGGTCGTCCTATTTTTGATTATATACAGACAGTGCACTTCAACCCGGTAATAGCGCTTCACAAACCAAGAATGTCAACACTGCCGCTGTACGCATAGTGTATAGGGGCACCTCCCGATTACCTACACCGGCCCGGCATTCTCCAGGCCAAACTATAACGGGATCAGATCCTTGTTTTCTTTCACCGGATCTGCTTGATAATGTCGTAAAGCCAGCATAGTCGTGATTGTGATTGTTAATGTCGTCAGGGGTTAGAGCTGCCCGACGCGTTAGACCACGCTTCACACAGGTACATAATTACCCGGCATAGCAATATTTATATCATCCACCTAGTCTCATTCTTCCTCTCTCCTTTGTTCTTTATCGTGCACAACGAATATCCGATGTCTGTGCTCCTTTTTGCGACCTGAATACTCGCGACCTGAAAACATCATGCGTTCGTCTCGTTCGGACCACGATGATTTTGGTCAGTAGCTGTCACTGATGATCACCACGAGCACCAAGTGATATTGGATAACACGCTGATTACGTGCAGACATACTCGCGTTATTGAGCCAATGCAATGCTAGAATGGCCGAACTCTGAGGGTTGCGAATAGGAAATGCACGAGGGGAAGAATTCCATGGCGTTATGCTCTTATAACTTGACCATTTTATACAGGACCAGCATGGTTGTGTTTGTGTACGCATTGATACAGTAAATATGCAAGTCCATGAATAAGTCAAAACTGAGATAACGTGCAGACCCGTCATTTCATAGTCTAGTACTAACCGGCATCGAGAAGAATGTACAAAGCGCCCACCCTCCACCAGACAAACTCTTCACCAAGCTCAGCAGTACCTCCAATCCATAAGCACAGCAATATTATGGCTGGCTCTCGACGCACCCACAACCGCTTACGTTCTTCGATGTCTCTTCCATTGCGTGCCCTAAACCTTCCGTCAAGTCGCCTGATGTGCATACTCCAGGGTAGTCTCCATCAGTAGTGTTGATGATGTCCGTCATTAGCACGGTCTCTGTGCTACCATCGATGATTATCATCGCTTAGCAATGCAAAACGTGCTGCGAGAGCACATCGATTCGATTCCAGCGTATGCATCTTTGTGTAGGTGCTCCAGCGTTTAGGAGGAAGGTTCCTCCTTCAGCGAGAGTAATTGGTGAAGCCTCGCTTGATGAAGGAGACTTTGCAGCTTGGAATGATGGTATGGAACTGTTCTGGACATCCTTATGACAGTGGATGTTATCAAGCTCTTCTCGTTTGATGTAACACTCATAAGCTAGGTGTTGTGTATCACAGCTTGTCATTAACAGGTATGCATATTGGTAACCACTAGCCTGACTGTCTGATGATAGTGAACACCACTGCCAAGCACGATTCCATTCCATTCCAAGCACTTGCACTTATCTCTATCTAAGTAAACGAAGCAAACGTAACAACATTCTCCTCACCAGTTCTTAGGCAAGGGAACAGATATCATTGGATATAGATATCCAATCCAGTACCTAATAAGTGTCATAGACACGCTGGTGCCAGCGCTCCCAAGAGCTACCACAGTGAATTTTGCTTGCACAATCACATCCTCGCACGCCCATTCATCACCACTTCTCATCAACGATAATCAGCACCAAAGGTACACACCAATCGACAACCAGACTTTCTCCTCCCATACAGCTCTATTTGATCCTCAAGAACAAAGCCACACGGTCGTATACTCTAATGCCAATCTAACATGAACTCGTGTGGAAAAGACATGACCGGAAGGACCAAGGAATATGTATATATGCGACAGGCATGGATAGTGGATGCATGCAATACCCGGCATTTTGCGAGACAATCATTCACTGTGCGGTCTAGTACATACCCGGATTCTACACTTCCCCACTGATAACGCACCACCCACCACGCCACACAGCCTCTCTCGCCACACATATATATATATCCCCAGAACCTACAGGACACTCCAATTCCATAGATACTCCATTGGCCCTTTATACAGTAATCAACCCCATAATACCGAAAACACCACCTCCCTTAGTGAAAGCTTGTGCCCACTATCACAACACACGATTTAGTTCGGTACCAGATGTATCTCGAGCGTGGGTGTACACTCGCTAGCAAACAGAATGAAGCAAGGAGAAGCTTCTTATACACCTACCCATATCCGCTTTCTAACAACCTACCTGCCATGTCCGCACTTCCCCAACATCCTGACCAAACACGCCCAAAAGATCACCCGAGAAACTAGCAACTCCGAGCACATCAGCTTCAAGCGCAAAGACTATAACTCCACGCTCAACCCCCCCTGCCCTTCCCAGCCCATATAAAAAAGACTACACCGCCATCAAGTGCGCTACTTCCATCTCGCAGTTAAAAACAAGAACAAAAGAAGACAAACCCAGTCCTTTCTGTACCGATGAAGGAAGTCAGGGGTTGACTTCCACTTGACCATACCTGTATCTTCACTTTGCTATGATATGCAATGCTACAACACGACCACGGATTCTTTCATTGGTGTGGCTTAACTTGCTTACTTGCTCTTCTTGTTCAATGGGTTAGCACGTGGGAAAGCATTCGTTGTTGTTGATGATGCTTGCGTAAGGAGCTGTGTCTAGCTATCGAATCTGTGTTGCGTGGCTGGTCTTGTAGTGTGTATATGTAGTATCCACAGTATCTACAGTATCTACAGTATCTACAGTATCTACAGTATCCACAGTATCCACAGTACCAATACTATCCACAGTATCTACATCCCAGCACCCCACAAAACACCATCGACATGCACACGAGCAAAAACAAACAACTAATTACCAGTTGCACATATACTTCGACCTTGTATCTATGCAAGAAAGCGGAGCATAGGCTCAGCGTAGGTGTCCTTCGCATGATGACTACTATGTATAGCAGAGCAGACAGGTACATGCATATTGGCTGTGCAGCATTACAGACATGTACTGCTGTCGAGGAATATATTTAGTGCAAAACGGCTATACATGCCGGATGGAGACGATCGACGCATGAATGCGGGGCCGGGGTTCCCCAGGGCGGCCGTCTATCGAAGGGGGCTGATCTTCGCCAAAACAGGGCATGCAGTGGGCTCGAGCATGTCAACGACACTCACTACACGACACAACACAAGGTGAAAGACATAACGTCATATTGCATCTACAACGGCGCGCGCACATACGCAACAAGAGAAAAAAACGATAGGTATCAAGCGATACAAATCATGATGGTAGAAGACATTAAGATACATGAACAAATAGGGGGTATTTCTATCCACAGAAGCAGACCAGACAAAGACATGGCAGACGTTGGTACGTTTAGGCTGTAAACTTTGGCGCGACGTATTTGGGTTTCCTCTTCCGTTTCCTTTCATTCCTCCTGTGTTTCATGTACAACACACGCGCGCAACAAGCTCAAGCTGTTTACAGGGCGATGGCGGCGAGCACGACGGCTGCTACGGCACCCATGCCAGCGGTGACCTTTCCAGCCGCACCGGTGGGAGCGGGAAGGGGAGTGTACACGGGGGTTGAGACAGAGGTGTACAAGCTGGTGGGCACACCAACTGGGCCGGTGGGCTGAATGATGGTCGGGGCGGGGCCGTTTCCGGTAGGAGCCCACCAAGTGGTAGGGAAGGGGGCGTTGGAGGAGACAGTAGCACTGCACGGCACAGTAGTGTACTCGACAGACGGCTCAACAGTGGGCTCCGCGGATGGCTCGACATACGAATCGACATACGACTCAGGGACGGGCTCGACGGGTGAAGGAGTAGGAGCGTCGCTTGCAGAGCTGAGCGTGATGGTTGCAGGAGCGTCTGGGAAGGTGAAGCCGAACTGGGTAGAGTATTGGAAGATGCGCGGGTCGGACTCATCGACGAGCTGAATGCCGTAGCCGGAGCCAACGGTGGGAACAAGCTTGGGGAACTGCGCGAGTGTGGGCGTCCAGATGAAGGAGCCGGTGTTCGGCGCGGAGATGGCGATGGGCGAGTCTTGAAGCACGCAGTTGGTGGACTGACCGATGCAGAGCCAGAGCGTTACCGGGCCAGGCGAGCTGGGCTGCCAGGTGATGGTGAACGCCTTGTTGAGGGTGACTTGCTGGTCGGTTGTTAGTGGATATGTACAGGGTGGTTCGCGCAGGAGCAACATACCTCAGCGAGTTCCGGGTGGCCGATGGAGTTGCCATTGGGAACGTCGCCAACAGCGTGAACCTGGGCGCTGGCAATGGCAGCAAGGCCAGAGACGAAGAAAGCAGCAATTGAAGTCTTGGAGAACATTCTGACTGAATTGTTGTGAGGAAGTGAGACAGGTGGAAAGTGGAGGAGATGCTTGAAAGGGTTGATAAGAGAGTCAAGTAAAGAGTGACTGGGCAAGGAAGCCGTGAGAGATGGAGTCAAAGAGTGGATGAAGCACAAATGCCTCTTGATATAAGATAGCCTACTGTGAGCTGAGATGGAGTGAGAAGACGAAGAAGAGGTGACTGGGGCAGTGCATCGTGGGCATCGTGGCCGTCTTAACGGGCTGATGTCTGGCGGCGTAGACTGAACAGGGATCAGGGGTGTAAAGGGCTGGACAGTCATGGGTCATGGGTCAAGAGTAATTGTTATTACAGGAAGGAGCGACCGAGGATGACAAGCTGCACGCTCTACCTCATGTAGGCAAGCCCCAACCAGCGTAACCAGCCTGCGCGACTTCCAAGGTTGGAGGAAGGAAGGCGCCACGAGCCAATCAGCGCGTGCAGAATCCCCAGAATCCGGCGAATTTGGTGATTACGGCGTGCAAGTGGAGCCCCGTTTAAGATTGTCGTGTTGCTAGCGTGCGCTCGTCTAAATTTGTGGTGCCTGGTGCCTGGTGCCTGGTGCCTGGTTGCTGCCTGAGGAAGAAGCGAATATCCTCTCTTCTCAGGCCAGACCAGACAACGACCACAACGCACAGGAGTCTCATTCTCCACCACAAAATGTCGCAATTCTGTCTAGGAACTGTTACTAACCTTGTGCTCAGACGCTTCACAATTGCAACCTCACCTCTACCGTCGCAGCCGCACATCATAGTCATCGCACTCTCAAGCAAGCCATCGTTCAGCCCGTCAATAATTCAATGCCGCCCCATTCTGCCTCGCCTACCACCACCACCACACCCTCTCCCCAATCCAGCGCCGCCATCAAGCCATCTCCAAACGCACAATAATGAAAATACCGCCGCCAGCCAGCATGGCGCGGCCGGCACCCAGTCACCGCAATGTAACCTGCGACGCCCACGCCGACGCCGGGCCCTTTTCCGCAAATGAATTGCGCCGCAGCACACCAAATCGGCAGATTACCATCAATCACCCTACCGGCCAGGTTCGGACTTCCCAACGTCCTTTTCCTTCTTCTCACATGCCGCCATACCTCACTCACTCACAGACATACTCTCTCTACGCGTCATCAATAACATCAAAGCCTCACACCACCTCATCACAACTAGGAGCTTTTTTTCTTCTATCGATACCAATCAATCACACATCCCAGTTGATTCATACTAAAATTACGATCCGCCCCGTGCCGCTCGCTCGCTGCCACTTTGTGTGATCCCAGTGTCGTCTTGATTCATTCACTCACTCACTCATTCATTCATCCATCCCACTCCACTAAGAATAATTGTCCTGCGGTATAAACTAGACCTATGCCGCAGCAGCCACATCCCACCTCCCAAGAACTATAATCCCGCCATCCACATATATCACATCTCGTATCCCGCAGCTCAGCGCAAGAAAACCAAAAAAAACCAAAACAAATTCCCCTAAACGTTGCAGTAGTACTGGTGACGGCAGTAAACCATACATAAACCTCTGTTCCCCCTCCCACCCGCCATTCGCCCGCACTACCCACCCCAACGTACCGTACTCCCCCCCCCCGAAAAGCTAATTTCCCACACCCAGGAGTCTGGCCCTAACCCTGGCCCATAGCCTCCGGGTGTGTGAGGTCCTGAGGGAACTGCCCGCACCAGGCTCCCCCGTTGTCCCTTTTCTTTCATTCTTGCTTTCGCTTTCGTGTCTTTCTTCGTACTAAGTAATTATATATTAGAAGTCCCACCTACACAACAGTATTGCCTATTTCTGGGGCTGCAGTACTCCCAAACCCAAGGTTCAAGCGGGGCTCATTCAGCAACGGCTTGGCTTGGTTTCGTCTTGGCTGTCCGCGTCGCGTCGCGTCGCCTCACGTCGTATTGTGTCGTATCGCGCCTGTATGCTATCATCAATTTGCTCAATTAGCACGTAATTACCTGTAGTTTGTATCGCGTTGCAGTCAGTGCAGTCGAAGCACTCATTGAGCACGCCAGGACCCCCCTGGGTAGGGTGACTGTCAGCAGCCGACATAATTCCGGCAACATAGGCGTAAATGGAGGGTGACCACCACAGCACAGCCTCCATTTCTTTTGAGGAAACGACTCAGAAAGAGCAGTCCAGTGAATTAATGGAATATGAGAAGAGGTTTGGATAGTATGGCACGTTTTCGAGTTTCATCTATTAATCAGTCGCAATTGGTAAGAGGTACTAATATACTAACTTGGGTAGTCATCATGAAGAGTTCCAAATACGTAAGATACCTACGTACCAAACAAAGGTTTAGTGGTAGGTAGGTAATTACTGTACTGCAGTAATCAATTCGTAGAGAGAATTGTGAACTAATTACATGTACAGCACAAGTACCTTACTTAGCCCCCGTCTGTGACCAGTACTTAGTTAGGTACCTCAGGTACATAGACTCACAAGTGCCGTTTCAGAAATTCAGGCCAGGCGACGCGACGCGAGGCAGGCAGGCAGGCCAGTGACTTCACCTGCATGAGGTGCCGCCTCCCTCCTTGGCGATTGCGCGATGCGAGTGTCAAGTACCGGTTTGCACCAATTAGTCTGCACAAGTATGTCTGTCTGTCTGTCTGTATGAAGACGACAAAGCGAAGATATCATAGTCTAGTTAATAGGCGCGACTCCTGGCTGCTGTGTGTATGCGTGTGCGTGTGTGTGTGGATATATAACACTAAGGTAGCATCCATGACTCCATGTGAAGCCAACCTGGAAGCAGGTTGACGATCATAAACGCGAAGAGTATCTAATATCCCCATCCAAAGAATTTACTCAAACATGACAGCGCCCGCCTTGCTGCAACGAGAGTTCAAAGAAGTAAAACGCCGTGGCCCATGCTGTACAATTGTTTTTCCCGCGTCTCATACATTACTACTGACCAACAAGAGCAAGCTCAACGCGCTGGCGGAGGCTCTTCACTCTCCTCCACATAGCCCAGCTCCCGGAACAGCTTCTCTGCGCCAAACGCCTCTACGTACGCAACCTCCTCGTCGTCCGTCATCCGCTCCAGCTCTGTTAGTTCCTGATTGTGCCAGACGAAATGGCAGTCCTGCTCCTTGTTCTGCCCACACAACGGCTCCATGTCGCGCATGCTACCCGCCATCTGCGCCACAAACTGGTCCTCGCCGCCATACCCAGTGTGCTTCCAGAACGAGGGGCCTGAAATCATCGTCCCAAGCATCGTGCTGTTGAACGCAAAGGCCCCATAGTCAAGCGAAAACTTGCGCTGCCACGGCGAGTCGGTGCCGGTGACGACGCCGTCGTCGATGGTCGGTTTTTCCCAGTCCCCTGCGCGCAGGTTGCCGACCGGAAACACCCCAACGCGAACGAGCTTAGTCATGAGCGTCAGGAGTTCCGGGAGGATCTTGTTGTCGTCGTCGAGGCCGTAGACGGGACCGTGCCCAAGCAGACCGCGTGGCTGCGGACGGCTAAGAGAATATGCAACCTGGAGGACGGCGTTCTTCTGCGCATTCCCATACGCTTTGGTCAGACCGTACGCAAAGTATACGTATGGCACGCCAGCGCGACGCAGCGTCTGCGAGACGATGGGATCGATGTCTGTGTCATCCTCGGCCACGATCCAGATAACTTGGAACCCTGTCTTTTGCGCTGCCTTGGCTTCTTTATCCATCCACGCACGGAGCGCACGTCCGTGCCGCCGAAAGTACTGTTGTCTCTGCGGCCCTGACTTTCCATTTGGCGAAGTTGCCGTCGTCATGTAAATGGTGGGCTTTCTCAATTCCAGCGATCCGAGTGACCAGGTCATCATATCGGGAAGGTTGTGGAGCGACCGGCGTAATAGCTTTAACGCCTGTGCTTTGTCCAAGTGCTGCTGCGCACAGTACATGTCCAGAATTGTCTGACGCATAAATTCATTCACGTCCGCCTGATTTTTTCCTGGCCATATGTGCTTTTGAAGCGGTCTTGCTGGTATGAACGAGTAGGCGGCTGAAGGCTCGTAGAGCTTGGGAGCCATGGTGCAATTGCAGATTACGCATATGTCGGCCGGCACGGCGGCTTGGAGGTCCAATGGGAACATGCCAGGCTCTGCTATCAGTGCATCGTACATGGGAGCGAATGCCCCGTCGTATGAGGTTGTGTAAGGTAAAGGACTGGAGGCGGCGTGGAAGGTCCCGTATACAACGAGGAAGAGGGCCGCAACCGCAATAATGATGGTGGATGAGCGCGACCGCATACTCTGTGACCTATACCAATGTGACGATTGCCCTGCCCATTCATGTAATTGTGAATATGCAGTATGATGTGATTGTTCCATCTCCAGCGAGGCGCGAGGAGGCTTGACCACATCGCCGTGGACGTCATCGTGTTGTTGGTCCCCATCGTCGAAGGTGCTGACTTCCGCCTTCATGACTGGCTCTCGTTCCATATCGAGCCGTGCGCTGTCGAAAGCTGTCGGATGGTGAAGGAAAGATGGTTGAGGAAAGGGCAGTCCAGTACTCTTAAATTTCGCTTTCTGCACTCGTCGTCTCTTTCTGCGGCCGATTCAACAAAGTTAGCGGCACCTGTACTCTGGCGCGCGGTAAGGCATCTCAGGACGGGATTGTGGGGGTAAGACGACAGCGCATGCAAAAGTTGGGGAGATTGAGAGATTGGAATGATGAAAAGTGGCAGGAGTGAAAGAAGTCCAAGTTGGAGGGGAGTGTGGTAAGGCAGTCAGGCTTATCAGTCGAGCTGATGAATGCGTAGTAAGAAAGGTACGAAGGCTGCTGATGCCCCCACAGCAAGGGTGAAGGGTGAAGCATCACATAAAATGACAGACACTAGGTCCACATTCAGAAAGAAATAGAGGGGTCAGTGATCGAGACGCTCAATTTAGGGCTAAATCAGCCGACGATCCGACGCCTCCTGCACCCACAGCAGAGTCCAGAGCTTGAAGATGAAAGCCATCTGAGTCCTGGTGCCCCCTATTCGTAATTCCGTATCCTGTCATACCGTTGTGTTATAACAGCGATCTCTCGAAGAAGACTCGAAGAAGGCATGTCTGCTTAGAGTCTCGTCGAGAGGGCCAGCCAACCCTAATGTTTCGTCGACTCATGCCGACTTGATGCAAGGTAATACACATAAGCCTCCGGCAGGGGGAGCATATCCATCCAGTAAGATAAGCTGAAGCGCAGCGGCTGTATTCTATTGTACCAATCAGTGTATCCTGCAGCAACTGTCATCCGCCATCCAGTATCCAGCATCCAGCATGGAGGTGGCACCTAAGTAGTTGCGGCGCAGTGTGCAACGCTCGATATGTCAAGAAGATGTTTCGTTGTTCGTAGCAGGTGTACGACGAGGCCTGATGGAGAGAAACTCTCTGTATTACTACTATCGGGCATGAGGTGGGAACAGTGGATTGATTTGTGGACGTTCCGGACGCCAACTTGAATCGATGTGTCCAGTCAGCATCTATTATTATTCCATCTATCCAAGTGGCGATTTCCGCAGGTTGCAGGTCTCGTAGAACCCCTGGAAACGGACAGGGAGAGCGGCCAACTATCAAGGGGCTGTTTCGTTCTCTGCAAAATTGAATGAGACTCAAAAGCTCAAGAGCAGCTCATATATATAATTTTTTGGCTTGCGGTGCGTGCGGGTGCAGCAATATAGTAGTAGAAGCCAAGTCACCCATTAGTAGAGGAGGATTTCTCGGAACAGGGAGGCACCTAGCTATTCAGGCCCAGTCCACTAGCTGGAGAGCAGAGAGAGACAGCCGCGCTAGGTCTGGTTGGCTGCCCGTCCACATCCATCTCCTCATCTGGCTCCCCTAAACTTTCCCCCTATCGTTCTCGTGACTTGATCTTCATCTTCACTTTTTCATCCGTTGCACTCATTCTCTGTCTCACCCACCTCCTCTCTTTTTGCCTTGCCGCATTCTCACTTCGTTGCAGTCCTTTGACGAGTACATCGCCAATCCTCCCGGCGTGTCTCTTCTACCTTGGCTGTCCGGAAAATCCTCCACGCCTGTAATCCTTCGCTTTCTTCGCCAACAGCTTCTTACGCGCCTTTCTCTACTGCGCCTGTATCCTCATCCTCCCTCTGAACACACTATCTACAAAGCTTCCCGATCGCCTCACTTACGCTCCATACTAAGATTCTCTATACTGGGAATAAAATGTCCACTATGATGATTGGCCACCGGCGGATACAGATACGAGCGGTCCTATTCGTTGCAGTCATCTTCGTTCTGATCCTCATTTTCACGGCCTCGTCCACGGGCCTCCACAACCGCTTTCCTCCCTTCAGACCTCATATTCCATCAACAAGCGAGACCACCAAATCACCGAATTCCTCAACCGATCCCACATTCGATCATACCTATGACAATATTGACAAAGCACCCGCCTCGGGTGAGAAGGCTCACGACCCATGTGTCCAAGTAGCTCTGAAGGATGGCGGGACTTCACCACAAAAAACTGATGGAACATGGGTGCTTGTCACTGGAGGAGCTGGCTTCATCGGTTCAAATCTGGTGGACCGACTGCTCGATCTTGGTTACAAAGTCCGTGTGTTTGACAGTCTCTACACCGGCTTCCTACGCAATGTTCCTCTGGACGACAATCGCATTGAGTTTGTCTTTGGTGACATTATGGATCCAAAAGCGTTGGAGCGGGCTGTCAAGGGAGTAGACTACGTCTATCATTTGGCTGCCATGTCCAAGGTAGTACCCTCGCTCAAAAACCCTGAAATGGCTCGTTTCTGCGTTGAGGTGAATGCGCTCGGAACCTGGAATGTTCTCAATGCCGTTCGTGCAAAGGGTGATATCAAGAAGGTCATCTACGCTGCTTCTTCCACCTACTACGGCAACAACAAGCCTCCCCATAGCGAGGAACAAGCTCCCGACTTCCTCACTCCTTATGCTGCTAGTAAATACGAGGGAGAACTCCAAATGCAGATGTTTGATCGTCTGTTCTCCGTACAGACCATTTCGACACGCTTCTTCATGGTTTACGGTCCTCGCCAGCCCAGCACCGGCGCTTATGCCATTGTCACTGGTGTTTTCGCGAAGCAGGCAGCCGACGGCAAGCAACTGACCATCGAGGGCGATGGTTCCCACTACAGAGACTTTATCCACGTTTCGGACATTGTAAACGGTCTGATCTTGTCTCAGCAATCCCAGGATCTGCACGGCAACGTGGTCAATCTTGGCACTGGAACGGCCTTTTCTGTTCAAGATGTTGCCGATCTTGTGTCCAAAGACCAGGTCCACATAGATGGTCGCAAGAATGATCTGGAGGGCACTCTTGCTGATACCTGCAGGATGAAACAACTCCTTAACTACAAGGCGAAGATGGACTTTACAAAAGAAATGAGCTATATGGTCAAGGAGACAATGGAAGGTAACGTTTTCATGCAAAAATGGCTTACGCCGCTTCACGCACTCTCAGCCCCGCATCTCCTTGCTCCTGGGACCCCAGTTTTCAAGTGGCCCAAGGTTCAGAACGATCTGGATGAACTTATTTCATCCTTGGGCAACATCGACACTGCCTCTGACAATGTTGAACGTAGCATCACCGTCATCCCGTTCAGCCTAGAGAAGAACGATTCCTGGCTCTTCGGCGATATGCTTCTCAATACCATCCATTCTTTGGTACGTTTTGGTGGTGTCACCCAATACATCGTTGCACCGACAGACAAGGCTGCGCTAGAGCTTTGTATCGAGCTCAATGTTCCTACCTACGACGCTCAGACGGTCAACCCAGCCGACCTTCTTCATACGCTACTTGGTCTCAACTTCAATGTTCACTTTGCTCAGCTCGGAAATTCGTATGTCAGTCCCGTGCAGACATTTGTACAGGAAGCATCCAGTAAGAACGGCAATGCCGATCTCATCCAGGCCACTCCATTTGGCGATGTCTTCGTTCGTGCCAACGAAAACTCTCGCACCGCGAGCGCAGCTTGGTCCCAACAGAAGCCATCATTACCTGCTAATGATATTTTCGTTCCTGCGACATGGCCCGAAAGCCTTACTTTGAAACGCGCAAAGTTCGAAGTGTCTACTCTCTGTAAGGGTAGCCTTGGGAAGGGATCTGCCACAAATACGAACGACCAAAAGGCGAAGGCCTCCGAGGAGGCCTTACATCCGAGCGCTGCATACGCTGCTGAAGCTCAACCAACCTCGGGTCTCTTCCAAGGCAAAGCCAGCCCCGAAAAGCGTGCAGCACCTGCTAAGGCACCTACCGGCCTTTGCGACAGTTCTCGCTTCTACGTCCCGGCCAGCTGCTCGACCACAAATACCAAATTTACCAACGCTGAGGCCAAAACCATCAAGGAGGCTCTTTCGAACGTTGAACTCTGGCACATGACCGAGTGTGAGGACAAAGAGCACTGCGACCGCCAGCAGACGGTACCATTCCGCTGGGTTCAAAGTAAGCCCGACCTGGCTGCTACTGGCGGTCTGTGCTGAGCGTTTCCGAACAATGTTTCATGAGCAACGCCAGGGGCAGAGGATGATATTGCAGTGATGAAGAGGAAGCGCGAGAGTTCCTGAAATCTTTCAAAATGGCGCTACATACTTCTGATCAAGTCGGGCAAGTCGGGCATTTTGAGGTGCAACCCTGGTACAGGACGAGGCGTTATCTCAGGCGTAGGCGTGGACATACACTTCCGTTATTATTATTTTGTCGTGTGAAATCTCCCCCATTACGTCAGTGTGCCTTTGGAGATTTCCGTCGATTCATAGCGCTTCTAGACCTGCCTTTAAAACTCGAGGTGGGTCTCGGATGAGAGGGAGAGGAATGTGTGATCCCGCGCGGATCATGGAAGAGGGCTTTTTTTGTAAAGCTGCTCGTTGTATAATATTCTTCTAGTCTGCCGGACTGTCACGCTTTCCTTATACCGTATTTTTTTGGGCATTCCCAGGTGGGGATTCATATGAGCTCTCCAAAAATGGCTACGACCGTAACACTATGATCATATAATCATTTGCATGAACTTCTTTGTGTCTTGGTGCAAAATTGGGCTGGCTGATGTATTTCACCCTATATATAGTTATATATATAGTTCAAGTAAAGTAAGAGTAAAAAGAGTACGATGAAATAGAGTTTTGTATCAGAACGGGCCACGGCTACGATAAATGACTCAAAATTGCAAAACGACAAGGGCAGGACTCGAACCTGCGCTCCCGAAGGAATGTGATGCCGGATAGGAATATTCGAGTCACACGCGTTAACCACTCCGCCACCTTGCCATAGATTGATAGAATATCCCGACAGTTGACTTATCACAGACTAATCTGGGGGAACAAGTGCGGCCTCAGGATGCGGCTTCTTTTTGTTCTGGTGGGGCACTATCACTGGACGGATGAATGAAAGTGGGGGCATTTGGCAGGTATCATTCAGGTATTCTATAAATGTGACTACAGTAAGTAAACATGTGTCATGCTTTATTATAGTTCTCAGAGGACCTAATCATACCAATCTATAACCTCCATGGCCCCCAATACCTACCGCAAATCAGAATCAATCAATCAATCAATCATAGCAAAAGAAGTGATCAAGACCTCTCTACTTCAGAACGCAGCAGAAAGCCAATTACTTTTCATTGTTTCAATTTGTAACATGATCATCATGTGAGGTAGCTAGTCTATCTATATGCGACTTTTTTTTCTCAATTCTACTTTGCTACCAACCGAAGCAGCAAGCCGTCAGAACATGTTTTCGAAGTGCACGAACGTAGCCGTGGACCTGGTGGGATTCATGGGATGGGATGCAGTGGGATGATAACATCATGTCCGAGCTCCACATTTCCCCCCACCCCTTCTCGTCCCTCGGCTCCCTCCCAAAAGAAAAATGCGCATTTTTACACCATGGCAATGCACTCAATCTCCACCGGCACATTCTTAGGCAGGGTCTTGACAGCGACGCAGCTGCGCGCGGGCTTGTGCGTAAAGTGCGTCTCGTACGACGCGTTCATGGCGGCGAAATTGGCCATGTCGTCGAGGAAGACTGTGGTCTGTAGTAGTCGAGGTATGTTAGTTTTTTGTGCGTTTTGTTGGGGCTGCTGTGTATGTATTTCTTGTGCTTTATGTGTGTGTCTCTTTGTGTTTGTGTCTACGGGGTGGGCATGGGAGGAGGAGGAGGACAGGATGTACCTTGATGACTTTGGAGATGTCGGAGCCTGCTTCTTTGAGGATGGCCTTGATGTTGGCGACGCAAGCGGTGGTGAGGTCGCCAATGCTGCCCTCGACGATCTTTCCCGTGGAGTCCATGGGGATTTGGCCCGAGAGGAAGATTGTGGGGCCGACAATTATGGCTTGGGACTGTTGGGGTTGTGAGTCAGATCATCATGATAGGGACTGAGGCTGGACGAGGGCAGGGAAGAAAGTACGGAGGAGCGTACGTATGGGCCGGCAGCTGGTCAATTGGTTAGCTTGGCTACCGTATGAGGATTGAGGAACGCATACGTGGTGCTGCCTCAGCAGAGAAGACCTTCTTCATCTCAGCCATTTTGTATGTGGTTGTTCGGTAAGTGTGATTGGATGATGGATATGGCAGAGGTACCCGGGCAAATTGTCGTCGGATTGGAGAGAAGAGCCGTACAGTAGAAGATATGGCGCAGCAGGTCGGCAATTGCATGAGGAAGGAACAAGATAAGAGTGCGAGATTTATAACTCTTAGATTTTGTTTTGAGCTAGCCAAGGGACCTCTCGTGAGCTTGTCACCAAAATTAGGGTTGAGGTACGTGGTGGGGTCGAACGGGACTCCCCGCGAATCGCCGCGGATATGCGAAACACTAATGCGCTTCCCGATGTCGGCATTAATAGTGGTCTGAATCTCAAACTTTTGATCGACGTGTGGAAATGTACATGGGCTGTTGGGTTTGGTATCTTTATACGCAGGACCGGGGTGAAAAAATGCCTGCTCGTTGAAGAACGCGATCTTCTATATGTTTAAAGGCCGAAACTATCATTAAAACTTATTTTGAAGAACGCCGAATGCGCAAGGAAATATGCAATATCAATCGTGGATTCGTCGAATAGTGGGTGAGAATGATAGACGTCTAGTCAAAAGACATTACTTCCTCAATGCATGGGTATTATTTGCTGCTCTCGGTTTGACCGGACAATAGAGTAATGGCTGGAGCATCGAGCTTATCGCGACCTTTCAAGAAGTCTAGCTCAAGAATAAAGACGTAGCCCAGAAGAGTGCCTCCAAGCTGCTTAACCAGTGAGCCTGCTGCGGCTGCGGAGCCACCTAATTCGACAGTTAGTATGTTCGAGTTGTACTTCATGATTGAAATGCAGGACCTACCCGTGGCTATTATGTCGTCCACCACGAGCACACGCTGGCCGGTCTTGACTCCGTCACTTTGCATTTGGAAGAAATCCTCTCCATACTCTTTCTTGTAACTAGCAGTCACGGTGGGACCGGGAAGCTTGCCTCTCTTACGAACGGGAACGAACGCAGCTCCTAACCGCAGCGCTAATGACGGCCCAAATAGAAAACCTCGTGCATCTAGGCCAACGATTACTTCAGGCCTTTGCTCTCCAAAGTGTTGTGTGATGTGTAGCTCCAGAGCTTTGATGAGCGACTCGTGCAAGATCGGGTCAGCGAAAATAGGCATGATATCCTCAAAGAGAATGCCAGGCTCAGGAAAGTCTGGGAATTGACGAAGGGCATTTTTTAGCTTTATCTTAAGACTGGAGAGTTCGGGGGAGCTGGTGGTGGTGGTGGTGGACTGTCCTCGCGGGGCATCTTGAGTAGTGGGGTCGATGGTTGACGATGAAGGATGGGCGGAGGTGGAGGGAATCGTGTTTGAAGGATGTGTCTGAGTGGAAGGCGAGGACATCATGAAGAGAAGAAAGGAAGAAGTGAGGAGTAGATAAAAGCTGTTGGGGATCGGGATGGTGGTGTCGAGGCGGCAGCGGATGTGCGTGTAAGACGCGCAGAAAAAAATGAAATTTACATGCTATGGCGTGCCCGGAACGAGCAGGTGAGTGGACCAATTACCCGCTCACAGACCGCTCTTCGAGCAACGTCGTTAGGAGCCCCAGACGAGTCATTCTTAGGTACACTCAGCGACAACCTACAAACACCAAACAAACAGCGCACTATCTCGTCCATCGTACCTCTCTTTACTCGTAAAGACGCCACGACTACGCTCAGGCTCTGGCGCCGCCGCCCTAATCAGCACGCCGCATCCAGGTCGGAGGGGAACAGTACGATGTCTCTTTCAGGGCGCTCATGGAGCCACTGAGGGTGGGATGGACAAGGATCTACTACCCATGTCGGCACGGAGCAGCCGCAAAGCTACCAGCAGCTCGAGATACTGTTATCGAATAACGGCCAGCTCATTTTACACGTGAAAATGACCCCTGAGTACGGACAGCCTTGAGGATCCCGAACTCTGATCCTCTTTTTAAGGCCGCGCGCTGACGAGACTTGCCCGATACCGATCATGGCGCTGTATTGTTCGATCAAAAAATTCTCATGAAGGATCTTGTGCTTGAATAGGCTACGACAAACATTGAATCGATTACGATGCTGTTGTGGGAGAACATATGGTTGCCCAGTGTTCTGAACTGACAAATTAAATGGGTATTATTAGGCAACTCAATGCTAGCCCAACTCCACCTGTAGTTGAGGTTTATCTTTGTGGCGAAGTATCACATTTGTGGAGCAAGAGCCGGTAGTAATGGTGGTGCAGCATCAAGATCTACGTGTCGCCTCCATCCTGGATAATCACAGACATATACATCTGAGCTGAAGGAGCGACCTCGAAAACCTAGCTCTGTATATGAATGTCGTCCTCGATTGATCTCGGAGATTCTGAGCAGCACTTTTCCGGAAGCCTTCGAGAAGCCTGCTCTGCTCCACCTCCCGGGCTGTCAGGTCCACAATCTGGGTGCATGGGCCATAAATGCGACACAATGCTTTTGTAATGTCCTCTCCGGACTTACTGATGGTTCGGTGTGCATGTGCACGCTCATATATGGAATAATGGCAGGCGCTGGTGCAGTCAAATATCACTAGATGGATTGATTCACATGCGCTCCAGTCATCTGCGTACACGCATACATCTTCTAGATAACACACCGCACCATTTCAGTTTGCCTGTCTAAGGTGCTATTACATGGCGTCTTAGACCGAGGGATAGTCATCGCGCTATGGTTCCTCTCTAGGTTAACGGCTTATGCTTTCTCCACGTGCAGTGTAACAGCAATCTCATTCCGTTACCATTTTGAACTCGAGACAAAGGATCGTACGGCGGTTCGTGTGAGGACAGCGAGGAAGAAGTGAAAACCTAGTGGCCCCACAAGTTCCAGCTTTCCTTGAGTCATATCACCGGGAAAGTTTTCGGGCTAGCTTCAGTAAATTGCTGACATGTAGGTATTATGGAGCCCTTGAAAACCTCAAAAAGGCATACCGATTCTATACACGCATGAGCTGACACACCGCTTAGCAATTTTGGATACTATACTATTGCCAGTCAATGTGGGTGATCATTAGCTACATCCTGTTCTTGCCTATCTCTTCAATATCAATTAGTCCACAATCTTATCTATAGTAGGAGGAATCCATCTTATCCCTTCGAGCCAACTTTTCTGCCCTGTAGACTACCATTTAGAGGTTTAAGAAGTAGAATCCTCTTGTCCTGTGCAGAGGGGATATAGATAAGATGCTAGCCACTCATTGATGCGAACCTCTGGGGCGCAGTTGATGATTGTACCTTTCAGGATAACGCGTTTCTATGATCAGCTGATGATTGTACATGATTAGGTTACGCGGACACGAAAAAAAGGCTTAGCGTTACGATGAAAAAGGTAAAACGCGTGATTACTCATACAAATCAGGCCACATCCCACCCTTTACCTATTCGTAACCCAACATTACAACTTCCGGCTTCACGATACAGTAAGATTTCAAACTTGGCTCGCGATCGCCATGGGAAGACACGCGAACCCCGACATCCGTCGTGCGTATGAAGAATTTCATGACAGCGACACGCCAAGCAAGGTAAGTCAACAACATGATTCGAGTACTCGAATTCAACTTCTTCGCGCACGATCGCAATTGCACACTAACTCTCTTCAGTGTAATAAAGTTCGTTGTCGTCACTGTGGCTATGTTCGCGCAAAAAACACCACACGCCAGATCGAGCATCTACAAGAATGTCAGAGCTACCTCCAGTCTCCAGAAGCGCTTGCGCACCTAGCAACGATCAATCCTACGAACAGCAATGGCGGCACCGAAATACCTACACGGCCTCCGGGCCCAGGCATACTCAATGGCACGCATCCAAATCCAAACCTTCACGTCAATCGACGTGGACCAAACCAGAATAAGCGCAATCGCGATTCCCTGATGATGCAAAGTGGTCTATCACAACAGCACACGCAACCGTCGGCTGGTCCTCCGCAACCCTCTCCTTCCTTGACGAGTCACCTCCTCGCGTCCTACCAGTCGGAGTTCACATCGGCCACGCAGCAGCCTTTCTTATCCCATGCTGGTTGCGGTACGCTCGCAGCTGCACCACTGAACCAGTGGCTTGTACAAGACGGACATTATGCACGTGGATACATACGCTTCATCGGCCAGCTCCTCGCGAAGATCAGACTTCCCCAGGTCCAAAACTCACAATTCCATCCAATGTACCGTACCATGGATCTCCTCATTTCGGCCTTGAATAATATCAGACGAGAAATGAGCTTCTTCGAGATCACGGTATCAAAATACGGACTGCAGGTCACCGATACCCCACCAAACCACATCACAAGAGCATACTTAGATCTGTTTGTAAGCGCAAGCAGCTCCAGCGCTTCCTTGCTCGAGGGTATGATCGTCCTATGGGGCACTGAACATGTATGTCTACCAAAGCTTTACCACGTCCCAGTCGTCTAATCTTGCTCCAGTGTTATCGCACTGCATGGATGTACGCCGCGAATTTCTCCCATTCTCTCAGTACTCCCTCGACCGAAACACACGTTGTCGCCCTTCACCAGGCCTTCATCCCCAATTGGACGTCGCCCGCATTCGCAAAGTTCGTAGAAGCCACGCGTGGACTCGCAGATGAACTTGCCAATGCGACAGTATCGAATGGTAAAGAAGAGATGCTGCGGTGCGAGGAAGTGTTCAAGCAGATTTGCTGGCTTGCGGAACGATTTTGGCCCGATGTTGATGGAATGGGTGAAGAAGATGAAAGTGGACGGCTGGGAGCTGGCTTAGGAGGTGGAATAGGCGGTCTTGGAAGCGCTGATTCAGAAGAACAAGATCAACCTGGCAACTATGGGGCTCTAAATGGGATGACTGATGAAGTGAATGCAGAATCATAAGACTGCTTGGTGGTGAGATGATATATGTGCCGGCACATTTGCTTGCGCTTTTTCCTCGGCGGTGAGCGCAACTCTCATCCACGGGAATGTTAGACGGAAGCACTTCATGAGGAGTTGGGGATCTTTTCTTGTATCATGAGACGGTATTGCGGACTACCTGTTTCCAATCTTGCATATGACTGATGAACAACACATAGCCAGTCTTTTAGGGTCCGTTTGATGGAGTACGAGAAGCGCATGGATGTGCGAGATGCTTGTTTTTATGAAATGTTATTCTCACGTACATAACAACGAACCCCACTTATGGATGGCTGTACAGTAGCAGTCTTTCGCGTAAGCTCACGTTAGAGTCACGGTAATGCCAACAAATGCAGTAAGCATATGTTTCCGAGTCTAGTGTTTGCTACGTTTGGATATGCTCCGATATTGGCTATCCATGTTGCCAGACGACGAAAAGAGTCAATGAATGAGGCTGCTTGTATGGTCGGACAGCGTCGAACACAACTTTTATAATTACACAGGTACTTGGGGAACCATAGTCGCTCGGGCGATCCCCTGGATACACCACGCACGCGACATATCCGATAACACACTCGGAACGAAGCCCGCTCACGCGACGGTAGTGCGCACGTAAGACGACTCACTCACTCACGCCCGTCACTCATGCAATGCACCGCAAAGAAACATGCCGATGCCAAAGCTACCTACGGCATGACGCAAACAGCCACCATGTCAGATGGCATGCGCAAAAAGAAAACATGGCAGCACTCTTGTATCAACGTCATTTCACATCCCCCGGACTGAGTGCTGACTTGCCAGCATGCTATAGTAGCAGTTAGTGGACGATCAACCTGGGGGAAGTTTGTGTCGTGTGATGGGTGGATGGAAAGATGTATGGAATGTTATGACGGTTGGGCGTGCTCGTGGACAGCTGTGAGTGGGTTTTGGTGTGTTGTGCTGTCTGTGATACACTGCGAACCCATGGCACCGGATTGCTAAGTGCTGGGGCGACTCGCTACCAAAGCTGCCTTTTTGCGGGCGGCCGGGGGTTTGCGGGGGCGTGTTTGGTGCCCTTTGCTAGCTATTTAGCGGCTAGGTTGGCACCACATGCACCGCCTGTATGGGGAGGGTTGTGGCTGCTAGGGCTACTGTAGAGGCGTAGTTGCCCTGGCACTTTTCTTCGTCTCAGTTGTGCAACTGCAACGACAACTAATTACAACTACAACACCTCTACCTATTGACCGCACCACAATGACTACCAGTAAACTGCATGAGAAAGTGCCGTCCGGTCAATATACGGTGTAAACAAGCAAATGCAAGCACGGACAGAGGTCATACATGAGTGATCCATCTTGGTGACTGGTTCTTGGGCCCGCCAGGATTTCCCCCGCTGTCTATCACGGTGGAGCAGCACGCATGGAGCCTACAGTCTGGGTAAGATGTTCGTGATCGACCATCACGAGAGGCGCAAAACGTGCTAATTCATGGTCAGCGTGACAGCACTTGAGCCCTACCAGATGCGGGGGTGGTTCAAACGCTGGAAGGGTCTTGAAGAAGACAGAGACGAAGCATCGACACGAAGAAGCCTGATGATGATGATGACGATGATTATGAAGCCGGACCACGATGATTGCAGTCACCATTCACTGGGCAAAACTCTGATGATCTATACTCGAAACAATCTACCTTGTCCGTCCGCCGTCATAGCTTGGCCACGTCGGGCGAATCATCCACTCGTACCTGAGGTTGCTGTGTCTAGCATAACGTGCAGATCTGCATCGTCGACTGCCTCAATGGCCTTCGTCCGTACTTCGGCTGCTCTGAGGCCTGCCCGTGAACAGCACTCTGCCAGGTTTGCCTGTGCTGTAGCTGCCTGAGATCTACGTCGAAAAACGCCTCGTGCTCATCCCATTCTACCATTCCTTTCCTCGTCCAGCTTCACGGTGCGTTGCAATTGGCTACTGACCTTGCTGCTCACCATCTTAGTAGCTGGCCGATTCGGTCCCAGTTTTGCTGCACCTTGTTTTTCTCCGAATATCATGGGATCAACAACGCACTATCACTCCGCTCATCGATGCTACCCAAAGCAACTCTTTATATTGTCCTAATGCCCTCCCGGGTATATCCATAATCGTCTCTGCTCGCCATTTCAAAGCACATGATTCTACAGATTCGCTACTCAACTTCTCTTCTACAGTGACACAAACCAATTAACCAGACACGTCACATCAAGTTCGCCAGTATGGTATCAAGGTTGTTGTCTACGCTCGCTGTGGCGCTTTTTGCGTCTTCCAGCATAGCCGCTCCGTGAGTTGATCACCAGCCACATGAATGTCTTCCATACTGATGCTTAGATCTAGAACCGAGAAACGTCAAGGTTCGTTGAAATTCGACTATAACAATCAGAAAGTTCGAGGTGTAAACCTCGGCGGCTGGTTTGTGCTTGAGCCATGGATCACGCCATCTATGTTCAACGACTGGGCAGATGGCAACAGTGTGAAAGACGAATACACTCTAACCCGGACCTTGGGCTACGACGAGGCATACCGACGTCTCAGCGCGCATTGGAACTCGTGGATCACTCAGGACGACTTCAGCCAAATCGCAAAAGCAGGCCTGAATCACGTGAGGATACCAATTGGCTACTGGGCCGTGCAGAAACAGGATGGAGACCCATACGTGCAGGGTGCCTATCAGAAGCTTGGTGAAGCTCTCGACTGGGCGCAAGCTGCAGGCCTCAAGGTTATGATTGACCTCCACGGTGCTCCTGAATCGCAGAATGGCTTCGACAACAGCGGTCGCTTGGGCGCTATCGGCTGGACTCAAGGAAACACTATTGCAACCACCATCAGCGTACTGAACAAGATTCGAGATGATCACGCTAATCATCCCGCCGTTTCTGCCATCGAACTCCTCAACGAGCCCCTTGGCCCAAATCTGAACATGGACACAGTCCGCCAATTCTACATGGACGGATGGGGTAATCTCAGAGATAACAATGTGGCCATCACCTTCCACGATGCCTTCCAAGGGGTGACATCCTGGGGCAACTGGGGTTCCGGCATGTGGAATCTTTTGCTTGACACTCACCACTACGAGATTTTCGACCAAAGCCAAGTCTCCATGGACCCAAACGCTCACATCGCAACTGCCTGTGACTTTGGCAGACAGATGGCAAGCACCGGAAAGTGGACCATCGCTGGTGAATTCACCGGCGGTATCACCGACTGTGCAAAGTGGCTCAACGGACTTGGAAAGGGTGCTCGTTACGACGGTACCTTGGCCGGATCGTCGCATGTCGGCTCGTGTGATGGAAAGTACACAGGAACCGTCGCCGGGCTCAGCAACGACGACAAGTACAACATCGGACGGTTCATCGAGGCTCAACTGGACGCGTACGAGAAGGCCACGGGCTGGATATTCTGGACGTGGAAGACGGAGAGTGCACCAGAGTGGGACATGCAAGATCTCCTTGCAAACGGACTATTCCCGCAGCCCTTGACTGCCCGAAAGTGTAAGCTGCATCCCATCAATCATTCCCAACCATAACAACAACAGTACCACCAAGAAGAAATACCGCATCTTTTGGCTAACGTAAAAACACAGACCCAGGCCAGTGTGGTTGAGAATATCTCCACCCCAACAACCTCGCTCAACAACTTCTCTTGTCTCTCTCGTAACTTACTTCTTCCTCTCGCTCGACGTCAAAAAGTTTTTTCGTCCTCGGTTTTTAGCGGCAGCGCGCCATTTTTTGAGCCATTTTATCCATATCCAACATCACCTCCACTACCACCACCACCGCCACCACCCGTCCAGACCTGATAGTCTGAGAACGATACGACATTACGGCCACATCCATACATGTGTAAATACCACTACTACTGATACCTTCGCTAGACTGCAGACCTCAAGGTCTTCCCGGGGCTCAATCGGCCCCGTGTTTCCTATTTTCCATTTTCATATTTTCATATTTCACATGTTTATGTCGCCTTAAATGAGCGCTTGGATGTTTTATAGGCGTATATTGGGGGTTCGTTCAGGTGGGAAATTCAAGGGGAGATTTTTGCCTACGGCTGTTTGGCGCGCGCTAGGCTGGGATCAGGCTGGGACTGGGATACATATATCTGCGTGGAAATGGACAGGTAGTCTTGGGTCGGAATGCGGTTGTTTTTTTGGTTTTGTTGTTTGTTGTTGGGTAGTTGTAGGATGAGTCCAATCGAAATCGAAGATCAGATCAAATGACGCCGAGTTGAACACACTTGGTCTGGTTTGGCTTGGGTGTGTGACTGATGTATGCACTGAGTTTTGTGGATGTGGAGTACTAATGTGCCAACTCGCCTTCCGGTGTGTCGTCCTTCCATCAGTAAGTCAATCAGTCACTCAGACACCTAACTCTGCTCGAAGTTGATTCCTGAGGTATAGATTCTCCATCAGGCATGAATATATCTAGATCGAAGTATAGAGGAGGGTATAATACAGGCAGTCACACTATTAATTAATTACACAACCCCCCTAAATCTACTTAATACTCCGTCACCAAAACCTTCTTCAACGCCGCACTCTCCCTCTCGTACCGCTCAATCTTCCCCTGACACGCCGCCACCTTCTCCAACAACCACTGCACGCGCGAGCCCAACTGCTGCGGCAACTGCTGCTGTCTCGCGACGTCGCTCAAGAGCCGCAGCTCAGCCTCGTACTTGTCGATATTAGCGCTTTCGATCTTGGTCTGCTGGGTCAGCGTGGCGAGATCGAGTTTGCTGCGCAGTACGGTGTCGGCGGTCAGGCGCTGGAATGCAGAGTGGTAGATGGGCTTGCCGGGCATGATGCTGTGCGGGCGACCGTTTGCGCTGAGGATGGTGATGAGCTCGGCCTGTTCGAGGGCTTGGAGGGCGGATTCGCCGCCGGCGGGACTCTTGTTGTAGGTGTCTGCGAGGAGGACTTCGTTGTAGCGGAGCGTGGCGTGGCGGGCAAGTTGGCTGACGAGCAGCCAGGCCTGCTCGGGGCTCCAGGCGCGGGCGGCGTTGTCGTCGACGCCGATGAGGTACATTTTGAGGATCTCGCTGGCGCTCTGCTCGATCATTTCCTGGACGGCTTTCTTGGGTGTTTCGCCGGCTTTGATGCGGCGGCCGAGAAACTCGAGGTCGGTGAGGCGGCCGCCGAGATAGGAGATGCATTCGTCGAGTTCGGCGAGGTCTTTGCGGCGTTGGGCTGGGGTGAGGGGCTTTTCGGCGTCTTCGTCTTCGTCTGCGGCGGCTGCGGCGGAGTCGGACGTGGGTTTCTGGCTTGAGGCTTGGTCGGCGTTGATGTGGGAGATGACGTAGCGTTTGGCGACTTCGGGACTGCAGTCGCTGAGGGAGATTTGGCGGAAGACACGGTCAGGAAGGGCTTTGCTGAGGGATTTAGAAAAAGAGACGTCGTTTGTGAGGAAGATAACATGGGCAATATTGGAGGTGGAGAGTTGTGCAGCCCTGTGAGTTACGTGAGAATGTTGGGGGACTGAGGTCATGGAGAGGACTTACCATTCTGCGATCTTGTCGTAGACGACATTGTTCTCCTGGCTCTTGTGCAGGAAATTGTCAATGACAACAACAGGTCGTTTTTCAGGGTGAGCTTCCAGCCATTCGTCGTCGCCAAGCGCCTTATCACTGTCATCGCGATGGCGATTGTCAAGGGCGATTTGACGGAGAGCTGAAGCAGTATTGTTCCAAATCTTGGCAAGCTGATTGTCCAGTGTTTCAGAGAAACCGGTCTTGACTCCAGCTGCACCTTGGGCTGCGAGATCAATCATGCCGCTGATGCTGTTCATCCAAGAGAAGACGGGTCGGTAGCCAACTTCGGCCGCTGCGGCCCTAATGGTGGCACTATCACCATGTGCTTCTTGGATGGGCTTGCAATCGATGATGAGCTTGTTCTTTTTATGTTGGAGCGCTTGATCGATAATGAGCTCCCTTTTCCCAGAGCCACGTGGGCCCTGCACAATGATGAATGTATCGGCAGACTCCATGAGCCAGGTCTTGAGTTGGTCTATGTTTGTCTTGCGATCGTCCCATATGGCTTCCATACCATCATTTTCGGCTTTATGGTGGAATGATATGAGGTCGTTAGCCTGTGTCTTGAACCACTTGAACAGCTTATTGTCCTCGATATGGAAAGCACGAGTGATGTGGACTTTAATTGAGAAAGTCCGAAGACTGACTACGTTAGTTAATGCTTAGGGAACGGAGGTCTCACTTACGGGTCAAACACTACAATAGATATACCAGTGAGTAAAGCAACGGCGGCCGGTATCACAATTCTTGGGTGGTTCAAGAGCCAGTCCCGGATCCAATGAGCTTTGATACGTTTCTGGTATGATAAACGTAGTATGGTCCCAAGCTTCCCCCCTCCTTGTGCTTCATCAACGACATAACCATGCATGCAGTTTCGTGCCATGATCGCATGTCTGCGAGAAGTGAAATCGACCAGTGCAAATCGAGGAGCAACTTTGGAGTCTGATTCCTGAGATACAATGTCAAGAAGCTTGCCATATGGCCGAAAGAACGAATACAAGTCTTCTTGTGTGAGCTCTGCCGCTGCCTCTCCCGGTGAAGTAGGAAGAAATTCTACTCTAAGTCTGGTCGTTGGCAGACGATACAGATCTTCTACCCACGGTTTCCCCCGGACTAAGCTAGCTTGAATACGTGCAAATGGGTTCCACCAGGGCTTCGTCTGGTTCTCGCGTAGGTACTTCTCCAGAGTTTCCTCGATTTCCTGGCGGCTCTGGCTGGGATCATGCGTGAACTTGACAAAGGCACCACCTTCCTTTAATCGCGGAAGAACCTCTGTGACTGTCAATGGCGAGGAGTTCTTATAGGCCTTGTTGACGACCTTGACAGGGTCGGCAGCGGCAATTGCCAGATTCTGAAGCTTGCCCATGTTGTTAGTCATGACCCTCTCCCCTGAAAAAGGTACTTTGAGAAGCCATTGCAATCGCAGCGGATATACGTCTTAGATCCACGTCAGTTACGTTCCGTCTACGTCCATAGTATGCTTACTCTCAAAAAAGAAGATTCCCTCGCTAGGAGATTGGCTGATATGTCCACTCTCATTCTCTCCGGCTTCAAGTGTCGCGTCCCCACTAGCAGCGCGCAGCTTCTGTTGCCATAGCTGGGACCTGTTGCTGTCAAGATGTGAATATGAAATAGGGTAAATGTATCCATACCTCGTACCAGCAAGACCTGGCGTAGATCGCAAACAAGTTCCTGCGCGCCTAGGCAGATGCCTCCAAGGCTTGACATGGGCGTACATGTTGCGGAAGTTGAGATGTCAACAATTTATAACTATCATCCCGGTAGCGTAGCCCTCATGCACTCATCATGGTCGTCTAGCAAAAGACCTTTGCCTTTTGTCACCTCTGAAGATGTTGGTTGTGAATTGGAGCTTTCAAGATTCCCGATCGCAGCCACGGGCCAATGACGCAACGGCTACTCAGCGCGCAACACGGGTGCACGTGCCCCCAAATCTCAAGGATGCATCGCATCGGCCACCGTTTCCACTTACGAATGCTGCTCCGCAATAACTTTTGGTAAAGTAAACACCCACACATGATCATGACTCCTTTGCAACGATAGCACCATGGCCTCAAGGCAAGTGATGTGGTATCCGAGCAGTGTATCTGTCTGCTAACAAAGCATGTAGATTCAATTCCAATCTCCACGAACGCTCGTCCAGATCCTCCTTATTCGGCGCATACGATGAGCGTGCAGGCTCGCAGTCACCAGGCGGGAAACATGTGTCGAACGGTGGCTATGGATATGGACTTCCGGCAAATAGCAGTGCGCCTGCTGGAGGAGCATTCTCGGCATATCCCGGGGCAAATGGAGGCTTAGCCGCAGGGCAGCAACAGTTCAGATCAGCGACGCCGAATTCAAGAGGGCAGTACAGTTCTGCAGTACTGGACGAGCTAGAAAGTCAAAATAATGATCAGATGGAGGGCATGGGAGCACGGGTAAAGATGCTGAAAGACGTGAGTCTGCCCCAGGTGTCTCTAGGATTGCCTACACAAACTGACTATGCATCTAGCTGACGATGGCCATCGGAGACGAGATTCGAGACTCGAGTGCACTTGCTGAGAAGATGAATGAGTCTTTCGAAGGAACGAGACAACGATTAAGAGGCACCATGAACAGGATGCTGCGCATGGCAGATAAGACTGGTGTTGGCTGGAGGGTATGGCTAATGTTCTTCGCAGCTGTGTCTTTGTTATTCTGGTACGTGTGGTTATTCTGATAGAGGTTCACAACACTTTGAAACTGCATTCTACAGGTCAGTATGGAAGGTTAAGAGCACAATATTGCTGTACATATAACAGTGCAGATTGAGGCGGGCGTTGCATTTAGCTTAGCGCTGTATCGCGCTTACTGGGTATCATAATATTTTCAGGCTTGTCTTGACTGCTGTCTCGCTTGTTGTTGTTGTGCCCTGCTGAACAGATTGCCTGCGCCACCGCGACCTGCAACTGGACTGCTACCAAGAAACGAGCTACCTCCGAAAAGCGAACTCTCGCCTTGACTCCTGAAGCTCCTGTTGAAATTTACATTTGGGTTGCCAATGACTCTGCTGCTCCCTTCATCCATAGGCGCAAGCTCGCTCGAATCCTCTGCCTCCGTGTCCGTGTGTTGATAACTTCCGGCCTCTGGTATATCGTCGTCCAGATCGTGGCCACCGTGCATCATCGAGGCGCCTTCCTCCATCTCCAATATCTGCTCCACATCGGCTTGAACCATGCTACCCTCTATGAAGCTTTCCTCGTTGAAAGTCATTTCTCCCTCACCATCATCACTATCACTGTCTGCTTCTGGTATGTCGTCGTCGAGATCAGGTTCCTCGTCCGCCTCGGGCACATCCTCATCTAGATCCCGGTCAACCTCATTGGCTTCTTCCGCCGCTATCTCGGCCTCTGCGCGCTGCGCTTCTGCCTCAGCGGCATTGGCAAGCTCCAGCATTGCTTGCTCTCTACGGGCGAGCAGCTCTTGCTCCTCGCGCTCGGCTAACTCATCCATGGACGCCTGGTAGGTCTTCGCTATGCCTGGCGGCCGTATCCAGCTGGCGCCAAAGCGCCTGACATTCTGCTTACGTTGTTCGATGAGGTTTTCGTCGGCAGCTAGCAGGGACAACATGGAGCGAGGGTTCGCTTGCGCTCGGCGCGAATGCTGAGGCGGGGCATGCGCTTGTGGGTTATCTGTATGCTCTAAGGTCTGGATAGGGCGGTGCGATGGGTTCGTGTGCCAGATGTTGAGGTCCTGTAGGCTTGTTTAGTGCCGGTTGGTTATGTACAAGGTACATACCGACTTCGTGGGGTGTAATGAGAGGAAGAGAGAGCATAATTCTCAGTATGTGACTTTTTAATGCTATATTGGGGTGCCTGACGTCGCTAGTATACGCGTGTGAAGGTGTCAAAGTGGATCTGAATGCATGTCGAAGCTAGCAAGCGCCAGCCTTGTTTTGTTTAGAATATCCATCCATGGAAGCCCCACTTTTCGCCGACTAACGTATAAAGTCTACACCCACCTCAACGCGTCTACTTTTACACCGTTTCACACATCATATCACCTTTTCACAGCGCCAGGTGCAGTACGCGCTGATTTGCAGAGTCATTTCTCTTCGACTGAGCATGCGGTCATAAGCCTCACTTCTTCTTCAACAATTGGAAAATTTGTTTACTTTGTATCGTTGAAGATCTTCCAGAATGTACAATATTAACAACACCCAGAACATTGACAATATAGAAGTACAACGTCCAAGTAGTGGCGGATATTACAGTGATAGTTGGAGAGTTGGATAGCCCCGATCTCTTATATCCATCTCAAGCCCTGCTTCACCCTGTAAGCTCGCCCACGAAGCTCAGCGAAGTCTCTGTAAACACACCGGCGAGTCGGAACCGTCAGTTTCGTACTCAAAGTAGCTACGGCTACCTAATGGATGCTTCAGTATGAATCCTAGCGCTGTGTTCAAAATCGTTCTGGCTCTGGTCACGCTTGTGGCCTGTACTAAAGTCTCAGCCGACCGAGATGACTTTGAGTTTGTCCTAGATTTTACGAAGATGTCGGGCACTATCGAGCTATTCCTAGGTAGCGTGACTGAGAGCCACGCTCCAGATCATCTTCATGAGTCAAACTGGACTTCGGATTCAAGCACAATCATCAGTACCTCATTCAGCGGATCTCTTGACTATGGAACCATTGCTAGCCAGGAGACACACAGCAGAATAATGCTGAGACGGCACATCGGAATTCTCTTCGAGTTGGTATGGGTTGGCATGGTATTAAATGATATGGAGTTGGCACTATTGGTATTGTGGACGCAATACATCCATCACCAGACAGTACAAGAAAGGGCGCCACAAGAGCAGCGAGTCTAGACAGGTACTTACTAGATCTTGGACTCACAATCAACGCTTGTTGGCTATATTTTGTATTACGTTGTAACCCAAGAGCCTGCGTTTGAACTTGGATCCCATGAATATGGTACCATCCTTTGTGTCAACTGGCTGAACTTCCAGTGCCACAGGCCACCACTCTGGTGGGCAGCACTTGCACTTCCCGTACGCCGCCCTTTGCATACATATCGATCCGTACAGTCTTGTGGCCGCACCTCACTGTTTCAGCGACTGCGCTCTTCTGAGATCCTTGGTTTTGATCTGGAAGACATCAGGGCAAATCATCGTGGGTTTACTACTTAGTTACTAATAGGCGGCTTGAGACTACACAAATTTGGTGCCGCCACCGAAGCGCTGGTAGTTCTCTCATGTTTTTGACCGATGTGTAGCGACGTGGTTGTTGAGTCCACCAAGTTCTCATGCGATAGACAATCATGATACTTGTTTGTATACCTGCCTTAGGCATCTAAAGCCATCTGGCACCTGCCAAGTGAAAGAGGTGCCCAAAATAGTTTCCGGTGCCTCCCCGCTCTACACCCGTACCACAAAAAAGGGACCTGTGTATATCCCTACCAAACCGCCCACGCGACCCGCTTTCCGGACTGTAATACAGCTTATAAAAGGGGCGTGAGTATTGGAGTTGATAATGGTCGTGCTGGAAATTCTAGGTCTGTTGAGCCTGAGTCTGCTGAGGTGCGTTGCAACTTCGTGACTCCTAAATTTCCTCACGTATATCAATTTCATTTCCATTACGAACATTCATACGAAGTCTCAATTGCGAAGAGAGTACCCTCTCATCACTCATCCCAGCCCAGAGAAACCAGACGTTCCTGCTATGCCTGCGTGGACGCGTCTGATACGCTTCGTTGACGAAGACGACATCGAACGCTACGGCGAGCCCATTGTTAACTCCGGCGATGAAGTCATCCCGCTGTACGAAGCCGGTAGGCTTGAAGCTACGGTTTTGAGTGGAACTACATTCAGCGAAAGTGGTCTCACACCGGAGAAAGGCGTCACGAAGTTTGTCAAAGAACTGCTTAGTCCACTCACGCCGAAGGATGTACCAATTGTTAGATGCGTCGGTTTGAATTATATGAAGCACAGTACAGTGTTGCCCGTGGACATTTGATGGTAAGCTTGAACTGACGGTTGCAATAGTCAAGGAGGGTGGTCGAACGGCGCCTCCATATCCTTCAATTTTCATAAAAGGATCACCGTCTATTGCGCAGTGGAACGAGACTATCCCAATACCGCCAGTGGCGCACACTGATAGCACAGATTATGAAGGTGAACTTGTAAGTTTTGCTGCAAGCACAGATATCCTCGATCCCATCTTCTAACCCTTCAGTGTTTTGTTGTTGGTCGCACGGCAAAAGATATTCCTAGAGAAGACGCACTGTCATATATCGCCGGCTATCTCGTGGGGAACGACATTTCAAACCGTGCATGGCAACGCGATCCTGCCTACGCCGGCAGCGTACCCCAATGGGGTTTCAGCAAAGGCTTTGATAAGTACGCGCCGCTCGGACCGGTAATCGTGTCACCCTCGATTCTCAAGTCTGCGGATGACCTGCGATTGCAGACCTTTGTGAACGGTGAGCTACGGCAAGACACAGGGACGGACGATATGTTATTCGACGTGACGACTATCCTCAGCTTCATCAGTCAAGGTACGACAATCGAAGCTGGGACTGTGGTAATGACGGGAACTCCTTCGGGCGTTGGATTTGGTTTCAAGCCTGAGCCGAAATACCTGACCCATGAGGACGAGGTAGAAGTGAGGATCACTGGTCTTGGAAGTGTGAGGAACAAGATACGGTTTGAAGGTGCAACTATGGCGGGAGAGACGAGGCCGACGAAGGTAGATACTACACCATTAGCCGAGAGTGAGTGAACTATACAATAATAATGTGAAGTATACGGGTTTTTCTTTGTCTGAAGTACACCCGAATGTAGTTGATGAACGCTTTAGCCCCCCTTAATGATGTTAACGCCAAAGATGATCCGTAATCATTCAATGCATCATTGCCAGTCGCGATACCTTTGAATATGCCGGTATTACTTGAGCCGGTGTATTTAAACTATCTTTTGACACCTTTTCCTCGGTTCAATTTCAGCGTGAAGGGGTTGCGACTTTGTTTCACATCTGAACCGACGACATTAGACCTAGGTGCAATGGTATAGCTCATATGCTCTGTCTCTACCCTGGCACGGTTCGAGCGAGCAGGTGCGGCGAGAGCTCTAGCTCTAGCTGCAGCAGCAATCGCGGCTTGAGAGTTTGATTGTGAGTTCCGAATAGGTAGGCGCGTTGGGTCATAATCTGCCTGAGCAACATCCTTCTTGCGATAATCATCGTTGCGTCTCAAGATAGGTCTTGTCCAATCGGCTACAAGCTTCTCCGCGTGTCTTTTAATACCAGGTTCGGCACGCTTGGTCTTAGTGTAGAAGTAGACCACTTTACCGATTCCAGAAGCAGTCAAAGCATCCTTTGTGATTGGAAGCTTGCCAAGAGCATCAAAGAGCTCGCGTTGAATGTTATACGCAGGGAGACTGCCGTCGTGTAGGGGTTCTAGGAAGAAGCAAACAGCTTGGAGCAAATTGAGGTCCGGGTCAACGAGAGAGTTCTGCAAAGTATTTTTGTTAAGGAGAGACACCACCTCCGGAAGTAGCTTCAACTTCCGCATTGCAGGTCTACCATGTTTGCGGTCCTCTGCATCATTGGCGGCAGCATCGGTCATTCTCTTGCGCATATCTTCGATCTCGGCATCTGCCATAGCTTCAAGGTCGATGCCGTCCTTCTTCCTGCGTACCTTCGGTTTCCTCTGCGCTTCGTCCATGGCTCTGTCCAAAGCTCTCCGGCGTCCTGCATAAGAACTTAGTCACTATTGAAGGCATTTAGTAAAGGCTATACGTACGCTCCTCTGGCGTGAGATTTGTATCATCCTCCACTGGTGTAGCAGCCCGAACCCTGTCCTTTTTCCTGGACCTCTTCCCTTCAAGCTCCTCACCGCCACTGAAGTGGTCCTCATCTCTTTTCTTCCTATTCTTGGGCTTCTCTCGCCTGCCCTCCTTCTTCTTCTTTTGTACTCCACCTTCGCCATCTTCACCTCTCTTCCTTTTACTGACCTTGATCTGACCAAGAAGGTCGTCATCAAGAGCCACCGGTTGATCCTCGATAGCAATGTCTGCAGGGTTGAAGTCTTCAAACTGTGCCTCGTCTACATCAGAAAGAACGGACTCGTTGTCAGAATCTTCGCCATCCTTGTCGACTTCATTCTCTCCAGTAAGTTCAACGTCTTCTTGCGGGAAAACCTCAGGTGCATCGGGGTTGTTCTCCTCCTCTACGTCAGGCCCCAGAGGGTCGCCAGGGTCCGCATTGCCTTCTGGCATGACAGGAGTTTGGACTGTCGCGTCGTCGGGAGGTGTCTGGATGTCATCCATGTTTGCTATGTTCCGGGGTATTTTCAGTACTGGAATCAAGATAGTCGATAGAAAGTTGGAACAAGCGCTCGGGTTGGTGAGAGCTTGATGTTCTATCGCGAGGAGAGTTGCTTAGGACTACTGGCTGTTTGAAACCTTAGAAGGAACGCGCTGGACATGCACTATTGCCGCGGTTTAACCGATCAACTGCTAGACCCTGGTTGCCAGCACCAGAAGATTTCTTGCTGTCACTGTATATTCAAACTCATCATAACAACAACGTCAATACTAAAGATGTTCGGAGGACGTGAGTTATATGACAGGCTCTTCTCTGTTGATCTCTAATATCTTGTAGCACCACCAGCACCAAGCCAGGCGGAGCTCAAAGCTCAAGAAGAAGCCGCCTCGAATGAACTCAAGTTCGCCCTGAGTACGTGCTTCGCTCTCTACCTCTGTAAGTTACACTGTTGCGCTCTTGTCTTTCAGTACTAATCATGCTTGTGAAAGCCCCGTTCGTCATCGACTACGTCCGAAAATTAGTATAGATGCCACACGCGAACGCTTCTTACGTCGAGCATCGATGAATCGCAGTCCAAGGTCCTTCCATGTATCATAGACTTCATGACCTCACTTGTACTATATAGGATGCTTCGAGACACTGGAAGCATTTCAGGTTCATAATTCCCGCAATTGTACACTGCAGCTATTTATACATAATAGAGCGCAATCTTAGGGCGATAGTGGCTACCTGCCATTCAGACTGTTTTGTGACTTGCCCTGCCAATCCTCAAACTCTAACTTCAAAGATCCAACCTCCTTCTCCAGATGATCCAGTTGTGACTTATAGTCTTTCAATATCTACTGATGTTAGTCAGATTCGGTTGGGGAAAACGAATTTGGACCGACCTTCTCGACTTGCTTCATCTTATCAGGGTCCACACCATTATCCCCATCTGAGACCTGGTTTCCCAACTTCTCCGACTCTGACTGGAGCCACTGGGCTTGTTGCCTGAGGGTTGAAAGTCTTGCCCAGATCTCTTCTTGACGACCGCTGGCTACCGGATCAAAGGCCTTCTTCTCTAGCTCAATCAATTTCTTCCTCAGCTCTTCCTCACTACTCTCCATAGCGTATCCTCGATTGCGAAGAACCTGCACCTTGGTCGCAAGGGCCAGTGCACGCTGACTCAATGCTATGTGCCTCCTCTTCGCTTCGGCGATCTTGACCGTCCATTCTAGCTCATGCTTCTGCATCATCATATTCAAGCTATTGTTGATCTCATGGAGACGTACTTGGAGGGCTTGAACAGTCGATGACTGCAGAGAGAGACGCGTGCCCACTTCCTTAAAGCCCTTCGCGAGTACGGGTATTGAACCTTCGCTTGGCTTCTTCGAAAGCGCCTCCTCCCATTTTCGCTCATCTTCACCAGGACCTGGTGTATAGAAGGGCACTACACGCGGATCTACGTTATTGTAAAAATAGTATTGAAATAGGCAATTTGGCGATTCTGGGTGCCATTTCTCCAAGATTGTGGACAGCTGTTCTGGTACAGACTTCTCTCCTGAAACACTCATTAGCACGACTCTTTCATATCATTGTAGACTACTCTTACTTGGGCCTTGCTGCGGTGGCTCCCAAATGGCACTTTGTCCTAGTTTTGGTAATTGCGATGTCGAGTTTCCAAGCTGTGATCCGCCAAATTGTGACGCATACAAGCTTGCTTGTTGCTGTGGGGTAGGCTGTTGCTGCTGCTGCTGCTGCTGTTGTTGTTGTTGTTGTTGTTGTTGTTGTTGTTGTTGTTGTTGTTGTTGTTGTTGTTGTTGCGATTGCCCAAGACCGCCGAACAAGCTGGGACGAGGCTGCTGCTGGTTTTGTTGCTGTGAAGCTCCTAATGATCCAAAGAGACCAGTGGATTGCTGTGCAGGCTGCTGCTGAGTAGAAGCCCCAAAGCCGCCGAAAGGGTTCGGCTTCGCCGCAGACGCTCCGAACATTGTATAGCTGAATTATGAGGTCGAACGCGAAGGACTTCGATGTATACTTGGCGATTTTCAGGTCCAGTAACAACGAGGCAAATAGCGTCCAGAGAAGAACCCTTCTGTGCGCATCAGCGTGGTGTCATTATGTGGTGTCGATGCGTCGCGTGCAGATGAATCTGAAATGATTGTTTGTTCTAGCTGGCGATGTTCCTGATCTGCGCGAGCTTGCAGCGCACCAATCACAAGCAAGGAGATGGATCCTGCGTCTTGTTCAAGCTCCATGTCCAACCTCACCTCTCGAGACTGCCATCGGTCTCCCAGGACGTAAATGCCCAACGACTACCACAATGTCGACACGCGTCCCAAGGTACGCGATCATATTTATTTCCCAAAGTCAATTGTTCGCTAAGCCCCACCAGGTTCAATAAAACGTCACTATATGACACCACCCCTCTCCCCGATGATATCCCCAAGGTCAAAGAGATCGGTGCGAGCTCGGCACCATTGATGTCGGCTGCCTTCTTCATTGGAGCACGATGCAAAGCATACAATGATGACTATATGCAGTGCAAGACTGAGTCAAACGGCCGCGGAGAGCTCGAATGCATGAAAGAGGGAAGAAAGGTCACAAGATGCGCTGCGAGCGTGTAAGCAGGCCTGTACAAACATACAAGGAGACGAACATCGATCGCTGACTGTGACTCCTGTAGACTGGAAGATATAAACAAAAACTGCTTGGAAGAGTTCAAAAAGCACTGGGACTGCCTAGAGAACAACAATCAACAGCTATGGCATTGCCGAGCGCAAGAGAGGCCATTCAACAAATGTGTATTCGATAAGCTGGTAAGATCATGACATTTTCCCTACTATTAACATGCAAACTGACGCAATGTATAGAACCTGGAGAAGACCATTCCAGGAACACCGGAAAATGTCACACCTGTGCATCTCCGCAAATACCAGAAATTCTCTTAGATCGAGTAGCAAGAAGAATGTCACATTTTGTACAACATCAGACTAATAATTCGGCACTTTGACCCTACCCTTGAGTACTTACACAGTTTCTAGGACACGTGAACAGCTGGAACTTCTCCCATAGAGCACCTCTGCAGGATCAGGGCAGAATGACGCGCAGATTCCCCGGGTGACCTTCACCTAACGACCAGTGGAATCATCATCTGTGCCCATGATATCTGCCAGCATAAACAACCAGAACGACTAGAGCTACGTGCGATACTCGACGCCCAATTGCATCATCCGAAGCAGAGAGTTTATCGCACTGTAGGTTTGCTAGATATTTAGTGTCTCTTATCACGCTAGAAACACAAGCCCCGACGCATTCTGTGCATCTATGAATCTCTTGTGTCTTTCCTTCATTCTATCCACTAGATCTACCAATACTATCTCGTGGAAGTTTTTATCAGCGTCACGATATTTCGAACTACCAGGCGCTATCACCTTCATCCGCTACTTCGTAATCATTTCCACTCAGTCTCAACGGTCATGGCAGAGATTAGCCACGCCATTTCTTGTTACACCTTTCTTTGGGGATGATATCATTATTCAGCTGCAATTCCCAGAATTTTCGCGATGAGCATCACCAGAAGTCCACCCACCATCTCTGAATTGGGGTGAAAGGTTCATATGAACCATGCTAGAGAATACGACATGCAGGAACATGTCTCAGGAAGTTCCTAGTTGTACGATGTGATATACATCAGGAGGGGAAGCCGTGAAGGACGTCAAGAGCTACACTAAGTATATGCAAACAGCGTCAATTATACCGGAAGGGTAGGTGGAGAGGCTTGGCCGAGACTCTATAGTCGTTCCTCAGACTTCGTGGCGTCAATTTCCGCTGAAGCCTGAACACGCACTTGGTACTTTCATGTCAGATCGCTAATGGACCTTGACCTGCCTCACTCTTAGTAAGTGGCTGTTGTCGAAATGCACATGAGCTCGCTTTGTTGGAGTTCGTGGGACTCTGCTTATAGTGGAGGCAATTCTTGATGGTGACGTCTAGCATCTAGCATGCATGAGATTCCACAGGATTATGTGTGAACATATGAGTCATTGGTATCTAGATCATGTACGTCTTGTATACAGCATCAGAAATCCTGGCGCGGACATGGACGGCTTGTGTGAAGAGTCTACAGTGTAGAAATGGATCATAACTACTTCAGCCGTTCTCTTCCTAGCGCACCAAGTACGATCCCGAGAAACCAAGCGACGCATACGACGCCGTAGATATGATCTCTGACCCATATTTGCCATTCAGGACGCTCATAAAAGCTCATTAGAAGCCATGCTACCACAATGCGGCCTGCACGCAGCAGCCTAGGCTGCGCGACGACAAGTATGCCGTCTCGTAGAAGCGTAACCCATAAGACATCGATCAACCCTTCTCTCCAGGTCATGCTTGTTTGAGAGAAGGCCATGACGTATGTGAAAAAGCTTGTAAGCTCCCATTGTCGGTACATGATGCTGGTGCCGAATGAGGCACGAATGTGTTTGTAGAGCGGGTCCACGCCAGCAAGGGCTTTTGGTGTAGTATTCCACATTCGATAATAGATTCGAGTCGTATTATTGTTGTTTATGTGTGCTGCCAGTAAAGGTGCACTAATGTAGACCAAACAACTTCGAAACCAAACCAGAGGAGTGCGACCCACGGGTAGGTTGAAGATGCCATAGAGATTGACCATTGACGTTATAGAATAGTTGAAATTCGAGGAGATGAATGAGTCCCAGATGGTGTCGTTCATGAGGATATTGGAAATGTCCCAGCCAAAGATTACCAGGAAGCAGCCATGCATGAGAGGGACCAAAAGAGTATACCATATGTACGGCCATAATGTGCTGCAATCTATGGTGTCCACTTTGGCCACCCAGAATGACTCGCTAAGTACATCGTCCTTATTGAGGGTGACCCTGAATGCCAATTTATTGTTGGCCCATACGAATTTTGTCAATGGAAGACTGTGTATTAAAGGATCTTCTTTGAAGCGAATCATGGTAGCACCAGCCGCATTTTCGTGGCCTGTATCCGGAGGTTCCCCTTGATGTTGCAACATTTGGGTGTCTCTGTCATCACATGCATGCGCAGCGATACGCACGGCAGGAAGAATCTGATAATTGCCATCCATAGATGCTTCAATCCCGTGAACATCAGCAAAAGTCTGGCGCGTATCTGGACCATATTTAAACATAACATGTACATCATATGTGGATGCTACGTTATTTCTATCGATGTGAGGGACCCTCAAATGTGCATCCATACGTAGGGCTCTGCGATCACCCGGATCCGAAACAGGTTGACAGAATTTCAGTTCTTTGTTCCAAAATGCTTGCGGGTATGCTGAGTGAATCCAAGCCTCCGGAGGTGGCGTACCTGATTGTGACTGATGACGTCTTGTCCACGAAGGTAGCTCAAGGCGTAATTTTGTGTGTCGCATAGGTTTCGTAGCCCCAATTAGCTGTTCAACTTGTCCAAGAGCTGGCGCTAGATCTGCCTCTCGTCGAATTACGATTTTGCGCCGGGGAGGCTTTTCCACTTTCTCCTTCTTTCGGAACTCGGACCAATCAACTTCAGTACAGCGGCCTTCAGGGGTAGGAACAACACAATATTCCTCTGGACCGGATGGTTGAAGATTCAAAAGGAATACTGAAAAAGGACTGTTGACCGACCGACAGTCCAGAAGGACCCTATAACGGTCATGCGCTTTGGTCTCCTGCCAAAAGTCAAACGTGCGGTAACCGGGAAGATCTATCTCTAGCCCACGGTTACTCATATAGAACGCCGTAGGTGCTGAAGACGTATTTCGGATGATGTGTCCTCTGCCTTCAAAGTGGTCTGGCGATGGAGCCAGGAGTAAAGCTATACCACTTCCTGGGTATCCCAGAAGTCCCTGTCCACCTGCTTGCAGCGAGGGCGACGCGTCGTTCCACGCAAACAATGATTGGTCGTCTGAATACTTGATAATTTCCTCCTGGAGACGGACAAAAGCGTTCTTACCACCCTCACCATAATGTGTCGGCATCGTGATTCCAAAGATTCCAAACAAAGAGTACGCTCGATCTTCTGGGCGAGAAGTACACCTGCCAGCTGCCCACGACATTCTCTTGGCTACACTGTACGCAGAAAGATTATTTGGGCCATCACGCAGGACTTCCTCGTCTATACTTGTTACCCGAGAAAGATCACAGGCAGAGTCTGCACGTGTGCTCAGCAGGTCCCATGTAGCATCGAAGAAGATGACTGATTTCGGAGCAATGAGCTCCTGTAGTGTCCAGCCCCGAGTGGACCAGCGGGCTTTTGAGAAGTCTATCTGACTAGGCGTTGCCGTCTTGAAAACGTCTTCGAGATAGACGTAACAGACGGTTGCTTTGGCGTACCACTCGAACATGGAGTTGATCGAAGTGGTCAGTTCGGTAGGATTCTTCTGGTCGATGCAGCATGTGTCGATCCAGACGTACTCGAGCCCATCACGTACGGCTTGAGCGACGGTGTTGCTGACCTTACTCCATCCTCGTCGACCTTTGAGGAGAGCATTTTCCTCATCACTGCGCAGAGCTATATCACGTATATCTGGATAGTAGACTTCTTCGCTTGCTTCTTGGATCCATGTGTGTGATAGAATTGCATACTTTCGATCAGGTGTCCCGTCCTCGAATAGCCAGTCCTTAACGCGCAAAAGTCTCATATTTGACTTGGAGACTTTCCGTGAGAGGAAAGCTAGCCGCGCCAGACGGCTTGCAGTGACCTTTCACGTTATATCTATACAAGAATTTCAAAGGGCCATGGCACATAGCGGGCAGAGTCTAGACCTTCGTTCAAGTCGAGATTGGCTCCTCGTGACAGCCATAGGCTACTTGAGCAAGCCACAGCACCGACTTCTTCAGCCGCACGCTCATGTTGTGCATGGAGTGCTCGAGGGCTTCCAGAAGGGTTCCACCTGAGTGACCTACCTAAGAGACCTTTGCTGACTAAAACTTGCTAAGCCACTGACCTGACAGACGATCTCGACCTAATTACCGCGAAAAAGTATCGCCTGAATATGACACCCCAAAACAATGTAGGCGCAGTGAGGTAAAGATGACTGATCAAGCGGATCTACAAGTGTATGAGCAGCTACTGCAATCGTATGAATAGCCAAAGCTAAACATTTTCAGCGTTGGACGCGACGCCCTGCGCTCCGCCGAATCCTCTCGATCGCCGTCTCCAGATCACGATAATTGTGCAACCAACACGTTTCGAGAACTCTTGAATAAGCGATTCGGTGCCATAGAAGATATAGAAATTCTAGATACACCTCCTGCATTCTCAGCGGTAGACGTTGGTGATGACATCGAAGACACTGAATTACGCTTGTTCGCATCGCAAAGTGCACCTACGAAAATTGATCTCCGCTCCCCCTCACCACCAGGTGGGGAACCAGGGTTCGTACAACCCGAAAGGCCTTTGAGTTACTATCTTGCAGAGTCACCGTCGGCACAAGACCAAATAAGGCTGGCTCTAGCAGCTGTGTCTGGAGAGGAAGTTCTCGATCGCTCACATGCGAGATGGGCGGGTTGCGCGCTGCCCTGGAGGGTCCACACTGTAATCCCCGAAACTATACTTGGTACCAAAATACATATGAGTGAATTGCAGAGGAGGAGACGTCCATCCAAGAAGGCTCGCATTGCGCTTCGTGCAAAACAAAAGGCGAAACTAATGAAGGAAGAGGAAGCTAAGAGAGCAGCGCAAGAGAAAGAACAATATTTAAGGGAGAAGAAGAGCGCGGAAAATAGAAAGAAACAATTGAAGAAGCGTGCAAAAGAGAGAGCGAAGAAAGCCGAGACTGGGATCGCTGCACGAGATATATCAATGTCAGCAGATTGAAGTTCTACTCTCAATGTGGTCGACGACCTCGACTCTACCTAGAGATGATATCCGCTCCGACGAGGTGATTAAATGCGGTCGAATTCTTAACTTGAATTACCAGGGCCCAATTTCATCCCGCTTGATTTCCATCCACCGTCAGGAGGTGGCCAGAATCATCGCATGTGAGCTTTGATAACATGGTCAGAATAGTGGCACCCGCCTCCTGATTTGTGGCACACTTTACTTTCACGTCTACGTATTGGTACACAACACTATTGTAGTGCGCTCTCCCGGCCTTTCTTCGTGCACATAAGCTCGTAAGGAGAACCAGCTCAATTCAACTAAGAGTCATTGAGACAACGTTATCACTGAAAAGATTGTCATATGCGAGGCAATCTGCCAAGTGATAGTCGCCGAGCTTCTGAATAGGAAAATCTCTATTGAAGGTGTGTTTTCGTCTCGTTTAGGCTACTCGATACATACCATGGAGTCTTTCGCATTGTTCACAAAATTCACGCAATGAAATCCCTGTTCACTTCGTCTCCGTGAATACGGTTTCACCTCCTAACTCACACGAGTTCTCAATAGGGCATCATGTCAATGGAAATTATATAGAATTGAGCTGTGGTGAATAGCGTAGGCCTCTTGCTTGCATATAAATACAGCTTCACCCTGCCTCTACACAAGTTTTTCTTCTTTGTCTACAAACCTGATCCGCTGCTGTCAAACATCAACTTTCATCTCGCAAGCTTGCACTTTTTCACACTTCTTGCCTTCATCAAGTCGACATCTCTCATATCCAACGCGCCGAATCGTCAGAACAAACAATCAGCAAGATCAAATCCTTCACTACCATCATGTTCCCAGCACGAATCTCCCAGTTGGCCCTCTTCATTGCCTCCGCCACTGCCCTCTTCAAGCAGTGGTGCATGGCCTACCGGTACCCCCGGACGGTCTCATATGCCGATCTCTGTGAGGATACCTGCGTGGTCGTCAGCCAGATCCTCCACCACTTCTTCACCGCCGCCGCCGGCTTCAGTATCGAGGCCAAGGGAAACCTTGAGCACCCCGTCCGGGTACGCCTCACCAAAAAGCACAAGAAAACGACCATTCCCGCCGACCAGATCTACGAATACCACATCAAGCACTACAACCCCTCTCTCGTTGCGCCGTCCTGGGCTGGTCCCAGCGACATTTCCTCCTTCTGGGCCCTGGTGCTCGCCATTGCCTCCCCGCCGCAAGTGCGCGCTCTGTGGTGCCCCGACACCACCGACAACGAGCTGCACGCGTATACCAAGCGCGTCATGACAGAGGAGGGAGTACGGGCTGGTCCCGTACTCATCATCAACAACGACAAGATGGAGTTCTTCTGGTTTTCTGCTGGCGCCAGTGGCGCATACTGCTGGCTCGACCGCACCAGCTTCGGCGTCCCGGTGGATCCGTCGGTGCAGCTGGCTCCCGGCCGCCTCGGCCATGTGGAACTCTTGATGCGCGGCTTGCTCAAGCAGGAGACATGGTTGGGTGTCGGTCGGGGGTTCAGTGGGGTGAGGGTGGGGGAGAAGGGTAGGGTGGGGACGAGGAGTCTGGATGTCAGATGTCCTCATCCGGAGAGGACGTGGGCTTTGGAGGTTGGGGGTGAGGAGAGAAGGGGTGAGGCGGTGCTGGAGAGCCCGCCGATGAGCCCGCTGACGGAGGTGGGGGAGGAGTTGGTGGAAGAGAGGCGTGGTGAAGAGGGGGGGAGGAAGAGGAAGAGAGAGGTGGAAGTGGATGGAGGCCCCGATGGGGAGAGGGCGGCGAAGAGGGTGAGGTGGGAGTGAAGGGGTGGGAGAGGTGGACTCTCTACCCCAGTGAGGGGGGTTCAGCGGTTGGTAACGAGAAAAGTTCTTTGATTTCGAATACCACAATGATGATTCCTTCGCCAGCGCTGCTGGCTATACCCAAAATTAAGGTCTCAACCTTGTGTCTTAGTGATTATGTTTTGATCATGGTCTTCGAGTCTAAGCTATCATCTTCCTTTACTACTAATCATGTTAGGTTAAGATAACTAAAGGATTGACTAGACTACTCAACGTACTATGACATCCTTTGACTAGCAGTATCATGGAAACGACACCCAGCACATTATCGCATATTTCCATGAACTGGATATAGCCTGAAAATAACTAGAGAATGTAGCTTTCACAAATTGTTATCACTATACATACCTTATGGTTGACGCGGCATCAAGGCCTTTTACGGTCATATCTTAGTCAATTGACTGTCGAAATCATGTTATATTTCATACTTTGAGCGTTCTAACCTCCTGGCTATGTTATGAAATAGAGTGTCAATGTTTTTAGGTGTCGTTCTCCCTTGCGAAACAGTCCGTGGGAAGAAACTCCACTACGGGACTGCGGGATTTTGTTCTGTTGGCTACCTGCCAGATATAGCTTCTAGCACATACTTTACGAAGATTCACTCCATGTTAGCTCCAAGATGATGTGCTCAAGCATCGAATTTTGATAACATCATGTCTCCTCAAATAGTATCGAAACTCCTAAAGCTAGCTTTAGGTCTGAGCTAGCAGACGTTCCTCGTCCATTTTGAATATCTGTTTGTCTGAAACTTTGACCAGCACAGCTTTCAGCAGACAGAGAATGTCATACAGCATCACTCCTCCTCCTCCTCTGCTACTGATGGCGGCGATCCTTCCGAGAGATCAAGAGACTCTGGTGTGCTACTAAGCGAGCTCACCTTGTCAGAATTTGCATCTTTACCGGAGTCAAGTTTCGCTTCCAGGAGGCGGATGGTGTTCATCTTCCTATCTGGATAGTAGCCACGCCACTCATAGGCAACAATAAGTTCGTAGCATAGACGAGATCGTGGACCAAGTGTGTTGTTCATCGGTTCCGCCATAATGTTCATGTGATGGGTGTCTCGATCAAACTCTTCGTCTGGGTTCCAGTACACGAGGTCCGCCAGTACAGACCCGCGATGGAAATGAGTAGCCATGCGGTTCCAGCCGGGGAGTTCTGCCGGGCTCCTCTCTGCGTTTATCCCGCTCAGAAGATTCATAATTCCGCGATCCAAAGCCGCCCATGCGCCATCGATCTTGCTGAATAGAGAAACATCTGGGTATTTGTAAAATGGTGAAGCCTTGTCATAGTTAATGTCATCATCGCCATCTCTCCCATGGAGATAATTTTCTAGTAAGGTGTGAGGTAGGGCTTCCGCTGATATATAAGAAAGCTTACCAGCATTGATATCTTGCAGTAGACAGACAACAGCATACCATATGAAGATAAGCTGCTCTATTTCGGTACCATCTCCCAGAAGATCGCTACCCCGCGCACGCATCTTTGTCAGAATGGTCTGCAATCTCTCATGGAGAAACCCCTCGTCCTGACCGTTCGGTAGGAGACAAGTGCGGACCGTATCCCATTGCGCGTTGATCTCTCGCTGTAGGGGTATGTCGTCAGGATTGGAGAGTGGCATATGATACTGTCCAAACTCGTCCTCTTCCTCCTGTATGCGATTGATTTTCTGGATCTTGTCAGGCTGGGTTTTGTTGGTAAGTCTCTCAATCAAATTTGCGATCGTTTCTTCGAGAACGTCGAGGGACGCCGACGTCCACTCACTGTGCCTTTCCTCTGAAGGCATCAGCCACTCAGGCGGTGTGGATGAGCTTCTGTCTGACATGGTCCAGGCAGGAAGAGATACGAAGATATGTAGAGTAGCTTGCTAATGTCGGCACAAACTGTTGAAGATGTTAAGGAGACTTGGGATCCAGCGGTATAGATCGTTCAACTCTTCTGACTGCATTATATACTGATTCTAGCAGGTGTCATAATTTTGTGATCTTTTGTTAGATCATAGACCGTATCAACCGGTATCGGGAAGCTCTTCCATTCCAAGATAGCAGTACAAGTATCGATCGTTCAATATCATCATATTCGATATTGCAACTCCTGCTCGAGAAGCATTCCTTAGGTGATGTCCAACGTTCAGTTCCAATGTGGACAAAGCTCTTAGCTTCTTCGTGTCACATTCCGGCTCTAGTGTGCTTCTGATGGATGGAATGTTAAAAAAAGTCGCCACATCGGATCAGGCTTGTGTGTCCGACCGCTTTGTCCCTGAGATATACAATCGTGTTGAACAGCGTACCGCACAGGACCCAACATTCCTGACACATCCCAACAGCTTACTGCTGGCATTCTTGTGAAACAACCTACTATTTCCCAGAGCTGCAGTCAGCGAATTCAAATATCAAGCGACAGCTCCAGTCTTCGCCCTGTAGATGAGAGAATTATGTTACGTTGTTGCCTAGAAAGCCACAGACTTTCGGAAGGGCCTCATACCACGTACTTAAAACTGGCTGAATCGCTCGCCACCCTTTGAGATCCTTTTGTCGTCATCATGCGCCATAAGAAGGAATAAACTTGTCTGCGTAATTGTTAAGAGCGAGCGAAGCTTGGGCTAATCGCGATAGCTGATTGATAAGATAATCAATATTAATAAACGTTACCTGGTAATAATTAGAAGTATTTAGTGTGCTTTCTTACTTACTAATATATTAATAAGATACTCCAATCATCAGAGCTTTTTCTGTCATCTATTTATCTTATTAGGCATAAGCTATTTATTTAGAGAAGGGTCTACATAGCTGATCCGGCTAGCTTAGAGACCGAGTTTAACATGATTAGCTACGGTGAACTTCAAGGTGCTACTGGTCTTCTAGTGTTAGAGGCTCGGTCGGCAGCTGTGATCGGATAATTAATCTCCGCACGCTTTCAGACGGTCCGTTCCATAGTCGCGGGGTAATATTAGAGCGAACGGCCTTGCCTCATTGGGACTTGGTACGGTAGTAACAGTAAGCCGCGGTGCAACAAGCTGGCCACTATTTCTGAGGCGCCTATGTTGGCTGGAAAATATGACCGGAGTCTTTGCATCAATAACATCAACCGAACATGCCTAGATCTGATGTCGGAAACACTCGTGTTTTCACATACTAGTTCGCCAGATGTACGAAGGTGTGTATACATTCAGAGCTTGTACAATGATAGCTGTAGTCTTAGGCACATTGATCTATAAACTTTTGTAATCTTAGAGAGCCCTGCAGTGCTCCCTCGCTCGCACTGACATCCTTTTGAACATGTCCATGAGTTGCTCAACTTGCCTCTGTAAATCCTTTGCATGCAATCCAACGGCGTGATAAAAGACTTCGCTCTTCGCCATAAAAGGCGATCCCTGCTCTGTAGTTAAGCTTTCACCACTATTTTGAGTGCCTCGTGTCGAGTTTGGAGATGCTGTCGATGAGCCGCCCCGCACTGTCGTGGCTCGTGCGTCGACAGGAATCTCCAGGAGGTCTTCCGTTTCCCCAAGTGATTCAAGGAGCAGAAGGGCTGCACTTTTAATCAACTCGCCGTGAGAGCAGAAACATACTTTATGCAGTTGGGCGAGGCGAAGTCCGCGATAAGAACGGGTTTCCGCAAGACGGTTAAGTGGTTGATTGAGGCTAGGATCTTGCGATAACGAAGTGACGAAATGGCGAAAAATGAATGTATATATTCGATAGAGCGTCACAAAACAGGACAGGACTAGCAGAATCGTTGGAGTGCTTAGTGCGGATATAGCACTTTCTTGAGATAGTATTCCCGTGGGCAAAAGGATACTTCGGAACAGCTGAGAGAAGTACAGAGCATCACCAACGGGGTATTCCAGCGCATCCTTTACTGGGAGTCGTGCAAGTTGCTGCTCGTATCGGTACATCTCGGCAAGAAGGTTGGTGAGATGCAGAAGAGGATCCACGCTTCCGTCTTGTTGCTCATTGTCGGTTGTAGATTCCAGATCAATTGAGTTCCCGTCCAATGGCCATGATTTCGGCGGAGAACCAACAGAGTCGCTTGTCTCTGCCCTCGCAGGGTCTTCAATAGGAGATTCGGCTGGCTGGGAACATTCTAACGATGAAGGGTCGCTGTCCATAAGCATTGACTCATTCCAGGAGTCTTGTGCCAATAGACCTCCTAAATTAGCTTCCCAATATGTTGACACAAGATCGGTGGAGCCTGGTGGCGCGGCGTATGCTTCGTCCGAGTTGAACAACTGCGCTGTCCCGTGAGTAGGTGTTGATGTGAATGATTGATAAGCCTCAAAACAATCTGGGCTGGGGTTCGGCGTCAATGCGAACACACTCGTTCCAGGAAGTGCCGTTTCTGTGGTCGAATCCTTGCATCTTGAGATATCGCTGGATGATGCTCTTGAGCGTGCGGGCCGTGGTGCGCGCGAGCGAGGAATGAAGACACAGGATTCTGCAGTCTTGGCCTTGATGCATCGTTGACAAGGTGCGCCCGGCGTAGAGTCAGATGTAGGAAGACACCGGAGCTTTTGGCCCCTACAGCGCTCGCACGAGGCGCGAAGCCGAGTGTTGTCACCTATGGACATTGCGTATCGTGATGTTGATTCTTCGGGTACCGGAGTATATATCGTTCCCAAAGATGTGAGTAATTTGCCATATCGGAGCCGTGATGTCGTCGAGCGTGCAGAGGGTAAACCCTGTTTTCTGGTTCGTCCACAGGGGCTCCGCGGGACCCTGCAGCACTCTTTCGTTGCTTGTTTCAATCTTACCAATCATGGTATTTGGTGACCATGCTGTCCCTCCAAGCTTCGAACACTATGCGGGATGTAGCGGTGTGGTATTGCACATATTCAGCATACCATGCGGTATACGTTTCTTTGGTCTTTCGAGCAATGCACCCATGGCTACGCCCATGTAGGGCGGCGGTGGCAACTTCGGCTTAAGTTTGGGCAGCGAATGATTAGTATCGACCCCCTATCCTTTGACATTAGTGATTCAATGCGAGCGATCTTTGCTGTGGAAGACAATTCGCTCATGCCTGCTCGGCGAGTAATCAGGTAAGCGCTCTTAGGTAAAATGCTCTTAGGTAAGTGTTTTCAGATGACGTGATTGTCGGCACCTGTGTATTGGAGTGATCAGCTTCTTTGATGCTTTTTGGAAAGAGGTGCAGCTGCATGGCATGGGAATTCTGAGCATCTTTCAGCAGCAGACTAGTCAAGCCACGAGTGGAGAGGCTGGTAGCGGGACATGTTTCCGCTCCAATAACACCTTCCTCGCCGCGTCTCATCTGCACATTCGCGTTGATGAGCCGCCGCAGTGAAGGATTTGTTGACAAGAAGCTATTCCGTGCGCGATCGCTGCGATCTGATTTAATAAGGTAGCAGTGTGGGCCTTGATGTCTTCGTGGCCTACATTGCTCTGAATACAATACGGGTTCAAATTCTTCGCCCGATGAAAATATGCAGCGACACGTACCTCTGCAGCAGCAAACTCTATGGTTTTAGCTGGTCGGGTATGGCGTAAATGCATGTATGGTCTGACCCTGGCCCGTCGTTGGGAATTGGACCGACTTGCAGTGAGACTTTTCGTTGGCCCGCTATGCTCAATGAGGTAATGCGTTTGAGTAACCATAGGGCCGATGCATAAACATTCAGTCTCGCTTGGTTAATGATCTGGTAGAGGACACGCTCACGTCTTCTTAGAATCCAAGACTTACTTTGAAGGTTTTCATACCTGCGAGTTTGTCCGACTCGTTCGGAAACGAGCAGGTTTCTGCCGCATTTAGAACACGTCGGCAAGCGGCGATTCTGGAATGCTCAGCTCTTTGTGGCACTCGGAATTCCGTATCACCCACTCGGTAAATGCTACCAATATCGAAGCCAAATATTACCATCAAGAACACTTTAGCTCTTGCCAGTTTGAATCGTCCGACCCAACCATTACGTTCTCGCTTTTGCAATGAGTCAAAGACTTAGCAGCTAAGGCCGGGAAGATGACAGTGACTTGTTTGACCAAAGCTCTTGTTGATCTGTAACATAATAGGAACCGTTCGGAACTGCTACACCATGTTCGCTCAGATGCTTGGTTATGCCTTCCTGCCCATAGCGAGACGTTCGTGCTAGATGTCGGTTAGGCAAATGTAACGGCGTCTAATTTTCAGAGAGCCTCTCCATCTTCGGAGTTCTGACCAAAATCTAGATCTGAACAGGTCTCGACTAGACTATCATTCAAGTTCCAGCTTGAACGGCTACCAAAAGACATCATGCCCTCGTGTTTCTATTATACTTTTCCCCTTCCTCAGCCCCTCAAGGCAGGTCATGAATTCAACGTTGAGGCTGTTGGAGGTACTCTCCGTTATTGATGATTGTCTGACCATATATGAAAAGGAGACCCAGCGCTTGATTCCAAGGTCGAGAAGAGTGCTCACGCACCACTAGTGACGTTCATGAGCTTTATACAATCTAAGCTAGTCGAATGAGAATTAGCGCGGCGCGTCTCAGTAGCTTAAGCTACTAGTAGAGACCTCCGACGCGTCTTCTGCTTACATAATCCATCTACCCCCCTCTCAGATATGCATCACTCATAGATGCTTTCATTCTTTCATTTGTCCGCCCGTTTGTTAAGGACGTTTGATTTCTATCACGGGCTTGTTGCTCTCCCAGCCTTCCATCTGTCATTTGCATGCCCACTATCTGTTGCAACCTAGATCCTGGATAAATTTTCGGCCACGAACATGTATTAAGTTCTTCGTCAGTCGTTTAACTTAATTGCAATTACTTGGAAACGGCGTACACTTGCGGTCTGACGTGATATCAAGGTAAAGAAACTTTTTGATGAACACACTAAACGCTCTCAGACGCCCGTTTTGAACCCTCGACTGTTGATTGTAATCCGAGTCACATAATTCCTGGCCACTCGCTCGTCTATCTCTGGCACCGGATAGATTTTGCCTCCAAGCACTTCTGGGCCAACCATGGGGCCAGTGACGAATGCCACTGCATTCTTCTCGTCCTTTACCCCATCAATCAAAGCCATAATACGAGCAAGTGGGGATTCTCGATGGGACGCAACATGAGCAAATGCCCGTTCTCGCCACTCAACGAATGGCACGATTTCTTGCCCAGCACTGGCCAGACTCAATAACTTCCAGAACGCATTGAAGCTAAGAGGATTTGCATTCGCAAAGTCGTAATCCTTGCCAACGCTTTCAAAATCTTGCGTCATCTTTGTGACGATGGTTGTAGCCAAATAGTCTACAGGCAGGACTGCTGCGAGATCTGCTCCGTCCAGCGAGGGGAAGAATCCCATTTCAAGACAACCAGAGATGAAGCTGTGCATAAAATCACCCCGGTCCAACCGAAAGCAGCCGCTTTCAGTCGAGGCTGTGACGAACGGCAACCGGTAGACAGATGCGTTGGCTCCACGCCAGCGTGCAGCTGCAACCATCCGTTCAGCTGTATACTTTGAAGTAGCATAGCCATATTCTCCGTCCCCTTCTACCAGCTCGAGGCCCATATACACTGGCAGAGTAGACATGGTGGAGATGAAGTGCACTGTTTTCTCCCGACCTTGTGATGCTAAACGTAGTATCTCATGGGTACTAACAATGTTTGGACCGAGATAGTCGTCAAGTGGACGAACCCAGTCTACAAGACCACCTGAATGGCAGATTGAATCAATAGTCTCTGTCAAATACTGGAATTGTTCATCTGGTAACCCAAACAGTGGTTGTGACATATCCCCGACAATCGCATGAAGAAGTGGCTCAAAACTGGGTTTCCACAAATCATGGGCTGCTAAAGAATCGAGTAGCCGTTGTCTAGCAGCCTGGTCGGAACCAGCGCGCACGAGACAATGAACAGAAATGCCCATGCTCAAGAGCTCTGCCGCAATGAAAGCACCCACGAAACCTGTGGCCCCTGTGACAAATACGGCATTGGGTGGCTTAGTGGGTTCCGTAGATCTAAATTTAAGAGTTGGGTCCAGATAGCCTTTTTTGATTGCAGCTATATCAATACTCGGTGCAATCGACTCGGATTTCACGGAAGTCGGAGGTGTCGAAATATCGCCAGTGCTCGAATCGTCTGAATCCATCATGTCTTCTTGTAGGCTGGTGAGAAGAAATTTACTCAGGGCCCGGAGATTTGGATATTGAAAGGCAATCCTGGCATTCAATTTCAAGCCCGTCGACTTCTCCAGATGATTCCGCACCTGCACTGCTGTCAACGAGTCTATGCCAATATCTTGCAAGGCGCGATCGCTGTCCACATCCCCGCTATGCGCGATTCCTAATATTCTGGCAACGGTCGCCTTCACCGTAGTGAGAACAATCTCCCCTTGCTCAGTGACAGCACTTTGCTTCAGCATACTTCGAAGATCTTCTTTCTTGTTCTTGAGGTCTTTTGGCGGGACTTTGCGTCCTTTCTGGCCTTGGAGCAGGCTCAAAAGAGTCGATCTTTCGTCCAGATCATTGGAGAGGAACCTATGTAATCGACCTGGATCAAGTACAGCCACCGCCGCAAGTGGGCGACCGCTGCGTATAGCGTTCTCGGTAAGCTGCAGGCTTTCGTCCGACTGGATCATATTGAAACCCATGCGTTGCCAGCGTGCGAGACCTAATTTACTGAGTTTTTCTGCCATACCACCGCCTGCCCAAGGGCCGTAAGCTACTGAGGTTCCTGGAAGTCTTTGAGACCGGCGGAAGTACGCTAGCGCATCAAGGAATGTGTTGGCCGCGGCGTAAGAAGACTGTCCGGGATTTCCAATGATACCTGATATGGAAGAGAATATCAAAAACATGTCCAAATCTAGCCCTTGAGTAGATTGGTGCAGATTCCAGGCGCCATGAACTTTGGGCCCAAGGACTCGATTGATACGTTCCGGAGTCAAGTCTTGGAGGGCTCCATCGTCCAACAGACCGGCCGTATGAACCACTCCACGTAATGGTCGCAGTGCAGTGAACAAGGAGATGGCATTATCCACACTTTCACGAGAAGCGATGTCGCAAGACAATACCGTGGCCTGAGCACCAGCATCGGCAAGCTCTTTGACGAAGCTGTCTGTTCCCGGTGTGTCCGTTCCCCGACGGGATAGCAACACTATATCTCGTATATTGTGGGAGATGGCAAGCCACATGGCGACACGGCGACCAAGACTTCCAAGACCTCCAGTGATAATGACCGCTCCATCTGTGCGGAGCAGTTGCGCTCCCCTGGAAGTGATATTCACGTTTTCTAATCTTGGTAGCAAGATCCCGCTGTGTCGTACAGCGCATTCAGGCTCGTTGATCATGGCTAGTGCTTTCACCAGGCTGGTATCAGCCGCCAAGTTGATGTCTAGATCTACCAAGCGGAGACTCAGCTCGGTGTGTTCGTTCCGTGCAGTTCGCATTAGTCCCCAGAGAGTTGACGAATGCAAACCCGGAAGCTCTATTTCACCTGAACCTGTATCAACCGCGTTGAGAGTGACCCATAGTAGAGGCTGTGCTAGCTGCGCTCTGATGATCGCCTGCAACTGAGCGAAAGCCTCTGTGGTGAGTTGTTCCACGTGATCAACGTCATTTTCGACCTGAGGCTCCCATACGCATAGAAGCCCAGATAGGTCGGTCCATGTGTTGATATCCTGAAGGTCAACCCAGCGAACCGATAGGCCATTTTGTAGAAGACCATCCATGATCTTCATCGACAGTGGGCCGCTGTAGTTCGATCGGATCATCCCCCAAGTACCTGTCAATTTTGACGGGTCTGCAGTTATAGTTCCCTTGCTACTGGACTCCTTCCATGTAATTGCGAGCTCGGTCGCACGTGGCTCAATGCTCGCGTCTGGAGGGTCGTTCATGTCTTGCGCCTTGATGGCGTTCATGCTTAGACCTTGATGTCCATCTGGTGGTGATAGAGTGTTCTTGCGTAAAGGTGGATATCGCTCCTTATGGAAGGCATACGTTGGTAATTCTACACGCTGGCAACCTTTTATGGAGCCAAAGTATCCAGTCCAGTCAATGGATATGTCTTTCTTATGCAACTCGGTCAGACTACGTTGTATAGTTGTGGCTTCATCCTTGCCGTGTATTATTGATGGTAACCAGGTGATGGTCTGCTCATTCTCAAGGCATGCTGCGCCCATGCCGGCTAAGATCGGTCGAGGTCCCAGTTCAACAAAACTTGTCGTATCCTGCAAGAATAACGTCTGGACCGCATCAGTGAAGCGAACAGCTTGGCGGATTTGTTGGACCCAGTAGTCGGGTGTCTCCATCTCGCCTGGCTCGCAAAGCCTCCCTGTTAGAGTGCTGACAATGGGCAACTGTGGTCTCTTGAATTCCACATTCTCAGCCACCGATCGGAAAGCGGTCAGTATTGTATCCATGTGGTGCGAATGGAAGGCCTTCGATACGTCAAGCAGCTTGGTCTTCCGTTCGTAGCCAGCAAAATACGAAGCAATCCGCTCGACAGCACTAATATCTCCTGAAGCTACCGTTTGCATCGGCGTATTTCGTCCAGCGATGTCAATCTGTCCATTCAATTCCAGTGCATCGATTGCCTTCTCCACCTCCTCCCAGCTGGCCTGAAGAGAGACCATTGCTCCTTGCATGGGCACAGCTTGCATCAAGCGGCCACGAGCTTCCACTAAAATACATGCGTCAGTCAGGCTCAGTACTCCAGCGACGTGTGCTGCAACTAGCTCGCCAACCGAGTGGCCACAAAGTACGTCTGGAACTACACCCCAGCTTTTCCATAAGGACCACAAGGCCACTCCGAGCGAAAACAATGCTGGTTGCGCATAGTCAGTACGCTGCAGCAAGGATGCCGCTTCACTTCCGCTTGGAGCGTGCATAACCTCGAGCAACGGCACATCAAGTCCAGAAAATCGAGCCACAATTTCATCGAGCGCCACTCGGAAAATGGGGTAGGCTTCGTAGAGGCCCTTGCCCATACCACAAGCTTGACTTCCTTGACCGGTGAAGAGCATTGCAAGGCGTGAGGTCGAGGTTGCTGGTATGGATGCGGACGAAGTTTGTGCTATTGAGTCAAGTCCACTGATCAGCGTGGTCCGATTTTTAGCCCAGACTATATCGCGTCTCCCAAACAGCGTACGTGTAGTAGCGAGGGAGAAAGCAATGTCTCTCAAGCGGAAATTGGGACCCTGCCCATGGGCAGAGATATGTTGTTTGAGTTTTTCAGCCTGTTGGGCCAGCGATACTTCAGTATGTCCTGATAGGAGAAAAGGCATTGCTACGCTTCGTCTCGATTCCAATGACTGGTAATGTGGCAGCTCCGTAGCTTCCACATCACTGTCTCCATCATCTTGATCCAACTGATGATCAGGTATCTGTCGTGGAGGCTCCTCCACCACAACATGGGCATTGGTCCCTGATATTCCAAAAGCTGACACTCCTGCTCGCCGGGCCCGCTTAAGTCGAGGATGCCAGGGCTGTGCCTCCTGCACCAGCGCCATGCGGGAGCCCTCCCAGTCGACTGCTTGAGTGGGCTTTGTAGCGTGTAAGGTTTGAGGGATCTTATTGTTCTTCATGGCCATAACGACTTTTATTACACCAGCCAGACCAGCTGCAGCTTGCGTATGACCAAACGAGCTTTTACAACTGCCGACCCAGAGCGGTTCGTCGTCTACTGATCGACTGCCGCCATAGACACCTGCCAGAGCTACCCCTTCAATTGGATCGCCGAGTCGGGTGCCCGTCCCATGGGCTTCGACCAAGTCAATATCGCCTGGTGATAGCCGTGACGCCTGTAAGGCTGTCTGAATAAGCCGTTGCTGCGCTTTGCCACTTGGAACTGTCAGGCCAGGGGCACTTCTACCGCCATGATTGACAGCTGTTCCTCGTATGACTGCATGAATATGATCCTTATCACGCATAGCATCGCTGAGTCTTTTCAAAACGACAACTGTACACCCTTCAGACCAGCCAGTACCCGAGTTATCGTTCGCGAATGCGCGGCACCTGCCGTCTATTGACATACCATTAAGTCGGCTGAACTCGACATGCATGGCTGGACTGAGAAGTAGACTTATGCCGCCTGATATCGCTAAGTCACATTCTCCTTGTCGTAGAGCATTGCATGCTAGATGCGTTGTGACAAGCGACGAAGAGCACGCAGTATCAATAGTCATGTTTGGACCTTCGAGACCAAATGCGTACGAAACTCGGCCGGAAAGTGTACTACCCGCAGTACCAGTAATGGCGTATCCATCGAGCTCTCCTAAGCTTGGCACTGAGGAGTTGTGGGCGGAGATGGTGCACACTCCCATATATACACCCGTGTTACTGCCACGTAGTTGACCTGCCGTATAGCCTGCACGCTCTAGCCCTTCCCAACACGTCTCGAGGCCAATGCGTTGAGTAGGATCTAAGGATCGGGCCTCACGCGGTGAGATCCCAAAAAAGGGGGCGTCGAATTCGTCTACGGAATCGAGAAACCCGCCTCGGCGACAGTACGATAATCCAGCGCTATATAGTTCCTCGGCGTCCCATCGATCCTTCGGAACGCTTGTGATGACGTCAGCGCCTCGCTCAAGGAGATCCCAGAACTCCTGAGGGCTGGTCACTCCTCCCGGGAGCTGGCAAGCCATAGAAACTATGGCTATACTTTCGTCGGCTGTTATGTGATTCGTCGACAGTCCGCGATCTGGCTCAACTACTGAAGTGCCGTGCAGAAATTCCACAAGCGCTTTGATAGTGAAGTGCTCGAATAGAATCGCGGGAGACAATATTCGATCGAGTAGCTGCTCCAGTGCCTTCTGAACCTTGATTACCCGAATGCTATCTCCTCCGATTTCGAAGAAATTCGCTTCCGTCGTTATGCGATCATGGCCGAGGACTTCTGACCAGATGAGCCGAATACTACTTTCCAACCCCGTCTGTGGTTGCTGACTCATTGCTTGCGGCTTAACAACTTCGGTGTGTACTGGGAGAGCTTTGCGATCGATCTTTTTGTTCGGGGTCATCGGGAATTCCTTCAGTTCTAGATAGAACGCCGGCATCATGTATTCTGGCAGTCGCGATTTTAGGAAAGGTCGTAAGAAAGTCTCAATGCTCCGTGAGTCTTCGCACCCGTTCTTCGTTTGTGTTTTCTGTTTGCGAATACAGTAAGCCACGAGTCTCCCCTGTTGAGCATTCACTACAGCTTCTGCAATGTCGTCATGATCGGTGATGGCGGCTTCGATATCTCCAACCTCGATCCTGAAACCGCGAATCTTGACTTGACCATCGGCACGCCCCAAAACGCGTAGGGAATCCAATGAGTCGAAACGTGCTAGGTCTCCTGTACGATACATCAAGCCCGGGTGGAACGGATTATGTATGAACCGCTCTTGGGTTATCTCAGGCTTTTTGTGGTATCCTCTAGCCAGACTAGCGCCACCAATGAACAATTCGCCCTCGGTACCAATAGGAACCCTAGAGAGGTCATTGTTATCCAACACATAAAGTCGATAATTATTGATTGGCCTTCCGATCACTACAGGCTGGTCTGGACACACTCGCCACATGCTGGCCCAGACAGTCGCTTCCGTAGGGCCGTAAACGTTCCATACAGATTCCGCGCACGAGAGCAATCGATTTGCAAGTTTTTGAGGCAGTGCTTCACCACCACATATGATCGTGGAAAGATGGACATCGCTATGCCAGCCAGACTCGAGGATCATTTGCCAAGTAGCAGGCGTGGCCTGCATTATTGTAATACTATGGCGCTTGATCATACTCATTAGCGCGCGTGGATCCCTCGTTTCTGCCTTCTGGGCAACAACCACAGTCGCACCGCAGATCAACGGGAGAAAGATTTCTAGCATGGCGATATCAAAAGAGATTGTTGTTACGGCGAGGAGTCGGTCCGATGCTCGACATCCAGGTCCGGACGTGCTCTTTATCCCGAGCAACAAGTTGCACAATGCCTCGTGACTGATCTCGACCCCTTTTGGTTTTCCGGTCGAACCTGACGTGTATATCACATACGCGAGATCATCAGGGTCCACATGACTGTCTGAAGCAGTAGTAGAATGCGGAAGCTTCTTTTCAACAGTGTCGATATTCAGGGCAGGTCCGCGCCAGAAAGACATTGAGCTCTCTGTAGATGCTTCAACGACCACGAGTTTTGGGTCTGCATCTTCCAGCATATGATGAATACGATCCTGGGGAAAAGTTGGATCGATGGGGACATATGCGGCACCAGCTTTCAAAACAGCCAGCAGTACGACGACAAGCATAAGAGACCGATCGAGCACGATGCCGACAAGATCGCCACGCTTGACACTATGTTGTTCTAGTATGCTAGCATATCGGTCCACGAGAGCCCCGAGCTCCGCATAAGATAATTTTTGGTCGCCACAAATTGCGGCGACATTCTCTGAATTCGTCTTAATTACCTGGTCTATCAGATGATGAAGGCAAAGCCCCAGTGTGGTTGCATCATCTGTAGCATTGAACTCGTCTCCTACGCCCTCCTGAGCTCTACTAGAGCATGTATCCGACATTGAGGGTAGGTCAAAACTTTGTCATCTGGAGTTGATGTGCTATGAATGTTGAATATCAGCACGAACCAGCGTGATCAGCACCACTTACAATAGATTACGCTCCAATTATGCGGCAAATTTTCGTATCCATCGATGCCGTTCAAAATATAGGAGTTACGAGATCAGCCTGAGGGGCGTTTTAAAAAAAAACTATAGAGTCAGACGAGTATCATGGGGGTATATGCTAATATATGGTGAGTAAGACATTCCGAGAATAAGGTTCAAGGATATCGGAGGTCTGATTTTCCATTTGTGTGCTTTCTTTCGGTTGTTTAGTTCCTAAATCTGGCATTCTGCGAGCACGATAACGGGGCATATCTCGGAGTCCGTCATCTTGATGGGGACTCTTTTCTATTTACTAGTACGCAAACGATATAGAGTATTATGCTGGTCATAGTGGACCAATTCGCCCTAGTCATGCCGGCTGGTAAGTATTCGAGTCTGGCGTTCTTGTGACAATCAGTTTTCATTTGATCACCAATAGGACGTGATACGGTCCCCAAGTAGGTAGTTTAGTGGCGTAGAATCTAACAGCGCAGCTTTTTCTTTTCTAAGAATGACCTCTTCTCAATGTATAAATTTTCTCTTAGCAAGATCTGCACTGCCAGCTCCACTACTTTCGATCGTCGCCAATTATAATACATGGCACGCTGCCACGTGGTTGTGATGCCATATTCGGAACCCGACTGCCATAAAAAACAATTCCGAGTCGGAATTTTGTCTCATTTTTACGAAGTTGGAAACCCGATCCTCCACAGGCCATCATCTATCAAGCGCCCTTCTAAGGTTCTGCAACCGCAAACTAATATAACTACGCTTGTCCCCACACATGGCCATCCAGTTCGTGAAACACTACCAAGCCCTATTACGCTTGCTCATAAAAATCTCACAATGGCACCCGGAATCACACTTGACAACGCAGTGGAAGACTTTGTCTTCACCAAGACAGCTGGTTCCGAGAAGAACCATGCAACTGTTACAGAAACAGTTCTTGAGGCCATTGACAATGAAAAAGCAGCCCAGCCAAAACAGGCACCACAACCTGAGCCCCAAAATCAGCTAGACCTCTCCTCTATCGCGTGGGCTCACTGTCGCGAGAGCTCCAACAATTTCATATCCGATTTTTACACCAAACCGACCCTTCCTATGCTAGAAGCCATTATCCGTACGACACTCGACGACGGTGACAATGACGAAGACGCTACAACAAACGACTTGCAAGACTATGTTGCAGGCCTTTTAGGACACGAGAGTGCTTTGTTAGTCCCGACTGGTACTATCACAATTCTTACCATGTTCGATCACGTGCTTACGACCCTCTAGGTACGATGGGTAACCAAGTATCCTTACGGACTGCCCTAGGCAATCCACCGCACTCGATTCTGTGTGACTATCGCGGCCACATAATGCACTTCGAGGGCGGTGGACCGTCTGGAATCTGCGGCACGCTCGTCCGAAGCGTAGTACCTGCGAATGAGCACCATCTCACGCTTGCAGATGTTCAGAGATTTGCCACGCTACGGAATACCATGTACGACTGTCCTACGCGCGTAATTGCACTTGAGAATCCCATGGAAGGACGCATTCTGCCGCTGAGCGACATCCAGGCCATCTCGAACTGGGCACGGGAACGGGGAATCCATATGCATCTGGACGGGGCCCGGCTATGGGAGGCTGTTGCAGCAGGTGCCGGATCACTCGAAGAAATCGGCAAGTGTTTTGATAGTATCCAGGTGTGCTTTACCAAGGGTCTTGGCGCACCACTCGGCAGTATGGTCATTGGAAAGAAAGACTTCATTGCTAGAGCCAAATGGAGCCGAAAACTACTCGGTGGTGGGACCAGGGCATCGGGTGTTATTGCAGCGCCGGCACGAGTCGCGATTGATGATGTTCTATTTGGCGGCAAGATGAAGGCTGCCCAGGACAAAGCGCAACGGGCATCCGAATTATGGACCGAACTTGGGGGTAAGCTTTTGGAGCGCAGGGAGACAAATATGGTATGGCTGGACTACGAAGGATCAGGGGTAGACATGGAAGGTTTCTTTAAGTTAGCAAAGGAGGAATATGGGCTGAAGTTGGGTGGTGTGATCCCAGAGAGACTGGTCTTTCATTATCAGATCTCGGACGAGTCGTTTGAAAAGTTGTGTGCACTGTTCCGGAGGGCTTTGGCAAAATGAAGGGCTTCGTACAGGGGGCAGTGAGTGATTGGATACTTAAAGATTAGTCCAAGTACAACAGGCTTGCGTAATTCTGCTAAACATTTGTGATCACGCCTTGTGGGGTTACACCAAGAGCCGTGTGTAAGCGAATGACTGTCTGCACAAACACGGCACATGCACATCCATGCCACCGTGTTGACTTTTTTTATTGATACTGCATGCTCGGCGAAAAGACCGAAAATTAAAACTGCCGTCTGACGGGTTGTTGAGTTTCGTCAGCGAGTCTATAACAGGGGCTTGTAAATGTCCGTAATCACTCTTTTGAGAAGGGGCACACACTAAATGATTACTTCGCCACGCCTGATATGTCTGATGATGTGAGTTTGAGTTTTCAATTTTTGTTTCCCGCAGCTATAAATCTCGTGGTGATTTTTTGCCTATACAGTAGTTGGTTCCACTGGCGCTATTGATGACTTGCGTTAGGCACCCGCTATGTATGGCGGCATATAGGCCGGGAGTGGGGTGACGACGGCGTGGCTTTCTTAGGGCGTCCCGCGGTACGCGTTGGGCTTCTCTAAGCTAGTACTAGCATGAGCATCCGGACCCACTTCCGAGTCTGTTTACTCCCAGCCGTTCGGGTCATGGTCCGAGTCTTGAGCCCGCTAGTCCGTATGCAAATGTTTTGCTTTCCGACTTCTCCGAATCACTTGGTCCACTTTTGGCTCGTCTATTTCTCGTACTCCTTGTCAGCCAATCTGCTTTGTCGAGATGTTGGGGGCTTCACCCGCACGCAGCTGCTTTATTACCTGTTGACCGCCCTTTCTTTTGCTTTTCCTTAGGATCTGCATTGCATCTGCATTGCATTGCATTTGCTTTCTGTAGCGCCTACACTCATCTAATACGCACGCCGCAAAAACGCCACTCTCACAATGGTGTACCGACCTAGCGAGGATAAATCCCACAGCTCAATATACCTGCATGATGTACGTATTGCCTCAAGCACGTCGACGAACAATGCTTCGAAGGCATCCCAGTCTACTATTGTGGATGCTGAGCATCAGTTCGGGGAGAGCGAGAGTGTACCGAACAATGGCATCGAGGGCTTCGATTACTCCACTTTACCACCTGTTGATACCGGAAAAGATGCTTGGTTGTGCCTCCTCGCGGTCTTCACCATTGAGGTCATGATATTAGGTAAGTTGATCCTGTGTGATATCCCGTCTTTTATGTGCGCAGCACCGAACTTGACATTGCATGCAGGCTATGGCTTCTCGTATGGTGTTTTCCAGGACTTCTACGCCGTAAATGAGCCTTTTGCATCATCCTCATCCAATAGTTCTGTGATTGGTGTCCTCACGACCGTAGGCATTCTTGCCCAGCATATCTCAAACTTGCAGCTAAATTTGTGAAAGGGCATTCTCTTCCTCACTACCCCGATATTCCTTCCATTATGCCGCCACTATCCCCAATGGGCCCGCTGGATGGCGACGTTCGGTGTCTTTCTCGCGCTAATATCGAACATTGCATCCTCTTTCTGTACCAAAATTCCCCAACTGATTGGTACACAAGGTGTGATACTCGGGCTCGCTGGCGGCCTGGCATTCTGTCCATGCCTGGTCTATATTGACCAATGGTTCGACAAACGCAAAGGCCTCGCATTTGGCATATTCGGCTCTGGCGCTGGATTCGGAGGAGTCTTTATTCCCCTCATGCTACGTGCCATGCTCAATAACGTGGGCTTCGCTACCACGATGCGCATCTGGGCGGGAATTCATGCAGGTATCGGACTCACTGCAGCCTATTTCGTCAAGCCACGTCTACCCCCGGCGGCAACTCTCACAAGACCATTTTGGAACCCGCGTGCTCTGCGCTCCCGGTTCTTTCTGATGAACCAACTAGCAAACACGATCCAGGGCGCGGGATACTATCTCCCAGGAATCTATCTACCAACCTATGCTCGCGAGATTCTTGGTGCATCAGCCTGGCCAGCCACGGTATCACTCATGATATTCAACATAAGTGCAACTATCGGCCTCATACTTATGGGCCACTTCACTGACCGTTTCACTTCGCGCACCTGTATCTTGGTATCCTCGCTTGGCAGCACGATTGCGGCCTTGATAGTATGGGGTCTTACCACTCATATAGCAACACTATATACATTCAGCATCCTCTTTGGTCTATTTTCAGGCAGCTGGCCCGCCGTATGGCCTGCAGTCATGCGAGAGACGGCCCGTCGGGGCGAGGAGCGTGGTTTTGGGTATGTTGACACACTAATGGTGTATTCATTATTGTGTGTCGGGCGAGGAGTTGGCAATATCGTTTCTGGACCACTAAGCGAAGCTCTCACAAAGGACATGCCGTGGAAAGGGGCAGTCATTGGCGGGTATGGAAGTGGCTATGGAGCACTGATTTTGTTCTCTGGGCTGACGAGCTTGGTGAGCGGTATTAACACCTTATGGTATCAAAAGCTATAGTTGAAGTTTTAAAAGTATTTTGCTGATTTATAGAATACAAACGATAGACATGATAGACAGTTTTATATAGAGGATCAATATACTTATCAGGCTGCTGTACATAGCTCATACAAAGATATACAACAACACTGCTGCTGTTGATACTCGCCCCCACTGTCAGACAAGACAGATCTAGATGCAATCCTACGAGATCCAGTAGCCCCTGAGAAGGGCCGACTCAATCCATCGTATCTAGCAAGTTTAACGAGCGGCCCTGGAGTACCGCATTGGCCAACGCCAAGTCTTACGAATTGCGGGACTTGCCGTTATTATCATAAGCCCTAAACAAAGCCAGACTATTAGAATAATTACCCGTAGTCGCATGAGTCAAAATCCCAGTCACTGCGTTTGAAATAGCTTTGCCATTCACTGCCGTGTTCGAGGAGGTAGCATCCGACGTTGCCTTGAAAAAGGCAGGGGTTTCTTCCCGGGCAAGTAGAGGTAGGCAATAATACAGTCATCAGCTGTGAACCCGCTAATCACTTAACTTCCAATGATCCAACCGGTAATCATTGGTACAATGTGACACAATTATTCATCCGTCACACAATGATTGTTCACTTATACAATCGTTAGTCATTTATGGAATCAGTAATCAATTACTCAATTAGTAATGAGCCATCACTACTTAGCAGAGCCTCGTCTAGTAATATTCGTGCTCCACTACTCAATGGAACAATGACTTTCTGACATTTTCATGTCGAATATTTATATAGATGTCAATCTCATAATATAATTGTAGCGTGTAAATCGTCGAGTGCTCATATAAGATGTTTAGTCTAGTTCTAGTACTATCCTAATAGCAGTCACGGTAGTATATCTAGATAGAGGTTATTTGTGAATCTAATAGCCGCCCAGGCCGTCATGTCTGCCGGTAAGCCTAGACTTACAATCGGGAGGTGCGTCAGCGTTGGAATTAAGCATGTTCGTTCAGGCGAACTCGCTGACTATGGGGGTCAATCTCGAGCTGAGTGTTAAGAAAGTACAATGAAAGATAACAATCTACTGTCACTTTAGTAGAATGATCATGCAATGATGAGTGCGAGAGGATATGCGGTCATACACGTCTTAGAATTCTCTTACAAGGACTTTGTACCTGGAGTCTTGACGTAGGCGGAAGACATGTGTAGCTCTGATTCGAAAGTCTAGGGGTTGACTTGCTGGCAATTCCTACATCGTGACCCCCAAGGAGGCCTACCCCATATGAATCTAATAGTACTAAGCTTACAACGGAAGTGCTCGATATTGACGATTTCACCGTCCATATCTCTATCATCAGGAGCTCATAATATCAGGACGATATCATTATTTGCCTAGTCTACCTACTGTGAGTAGAGTTTACTCCTGAAACGGATGCTATCATAGACAACTGAACTTGCTGAAAGCACAACCCCTATAACAATGTACACCCCTTTCGGCAGAGTCTGTACCAAACCTCCAAGTTTTGAACATTTCGTAGACTTCTCTACTGGTGTGAAAACACAGAATATGCTGTTCGAGACATACTTTATAGAGCTCTACGTGCTGCTTACATACTATTGTTAGATATACGATGATACAAAACCCTGTATGCCCCTAGTGTGTCAGTAACATTAGGATAAGAGGACCATGTAGCACGTGATATGTTGTCATCAATGTTGATTCTGGATTTCTCTATGATTATCAGCTATTTAATGAGTGTTCTAAGCATTTAGTCAAGAATGCAGAGTATGTCAGGCTAAGTCTACACGTATAGCCATGTTCCTTCGATTTCCTATTTTTCGAAAAGCTTGTTTTCTTCCTTTACATTCGAGTTTCTTAAGTCAATTAAAATACTTATTAGCTATTCTATTCTCTTATTGGGAAGAATAGGTAGCTTTCAAAGATCGTGTATACAATACTAGCATATAGTTATTCCAAGTCTAAATATTTTGAATTTAGCAACCTACCTAGGATATAATCTTTTAGTCCCAATAGGAATAGGCATGATACTAGATCGAACGTTTATTTCGATTTATTTAGACTTGAAAATTGCTATATCTAGTATTCCGTGCACAGCTCTTAAATGCTACTTAGTTTCCTAACAAGAGCATATCTACTAAGTGACTAGGCTGTTTGAAAGTCACTAGTTGTTTAAGATTTAATAGCAAGGATATAGGAACGGACACATCTTATTGTCGACTTAGTCTGTCTGTCATGCAACATTACTAGTGCTATATTACCTCCCTATGTGTCTCCATCGTCCTACCAGGGGTAGTACTTGTCCACTACTTGGCCTTCTCTCCTTGCTGGTAGCGGTCGTCTATGATACGAAACTCCTAATAGAGATCTTCTCTCAAGATCAGACGCATTATTATCACATACATTCCTGCTCTCTTATCTCCTAGGCGTAAATTAATCATTTATCTTAAACACCACCCATTGCACATCTCTCTACACCTTGAACGTAGTCACAATCTCCGCAATAAAATACTCGCAGAATACAGCATTACAATCCATAGCCCCTGTTCCCGCTTCCGGCATCAATACCAGTCCACACCAAAATCTAATTTTCTGCCTATTATCTTCGTATACTCGCACATTACTACTTATGTAGCTTTTAATAAATCCACCCTCCGCCTTGCACCGCCCGTAGCTAACTTCATACAATAAGCCACGCGCATGCTTAGTCGATCTCAAACCGAAATCGCACCATATTCCAGCTTCAATCCCCGAACGATACCCATCTGCTAGAGGGAGTAATACCTACCTACTAGTACCTAGCAACCCCTAGTGACTTCTCGTGAGACCTTTGGGCAGTCCTACGCTAATACAGTGCACTAATATAGGGTAACGAGACGGATCTTCGAGAGATAGATATATAAAATCCTAGGAGATAGCAGCTACGTAGGAGGAGAGGGGGCCGGAGAGTGCTCTGGAGTATGGATTTATGACGTTCCGGTTTAGTCCATTGGCTAGAGCAGCAGCAGCAGCAGTAGCAGCAATAGCACCACCTCTGCTCCCTTCCATCCCTAGTCTATCTACTATAGCCTGCGAGTCGCTTGTATTGTGGGGTAAGCTCCTTACGTTAATGTTGCATATCACCCGACCGAACCGCTCCTTACCACGTCCATGTTCCACACTACACTGCACCGCATACGCTTACTTGACTATCCATCTCCGTACCTATGTCTCTATCTACCTCCCTAGCAATCTCCCTAGCCCCTCCCTATCCGTCTCCCGATCCATCTCTCTATCTATCTCCCTATTGTAATCCATGTTAACACCCCTATCAACAACCATACCACACAACACCACACAACACCACACAACACCACACAACACCACACAACACCACACAACACCACACAACACCACACAACACCACACAACACCACACAACA